>NC_136519.1:23178876-23196376 GCF_053919585.1 Euprymna scolopes | reverse complement strand
TCACTAATTATTATTATTATTATTGGCTCATATAGAGCTTTCACACACGTCATCAAAGATCTGATCTGAAAACCTCTCGAAGCTGAGTGACAACAAGCCTGCCCAGACGTCCAGCTTCTCCACCTCCTTCGATAGTATTTGCAAATAAATTTACGTCATTGCAACAGCCTATTACCGTTGATCTCTCGCTGGCAGCGGCCATTGATCTATACTAGAATTTGAGTGGCACTAAACCTCCCCAAGGTCCCAGTTCTCTTCGCGCTTGTCCAGCTGAGGTCTAGTCGGCGCTCTCTCCTCTTATTGGCTCTTTGGTATCACTTTGTGGGGGGCGGTGATGAGATAATGGGAGGGGATGCGTGATGGGGGTGTAGAACTTGTTGATATGCAGCTTCAGTGGTCTTCATTCCCTGTAAAGCTTCTCCATTATATTGTATTCTTGTATTATTCCCACATTCAAGGATTTTCCTTAATATTTCAGTCGTTTTCATTATCGTTAGTTAGTTATTATTATTATTATTATTATTATTATTATTATTATTATTATTATTATTATTATTATTGTTGTTATTTTTATTATTATTATTATCATTATTATTGTTATTAATATTATTATTGTTATTGTTATTATTGTTGTTGTTGTTGTTGTTGTTGTTTATTACTAAATATATATATATATATATATATATATATATATATATATATATATATATATTATCTATAATTTATAATTAACAGTTCACATATCGTGTAAAATTGTATACTAGGCCTACTTAGTAATTGATTGTCGCCCAGCGTATGTGTTGCTTCTTTGAGTCGTCTCAAAGTTCCCCTTTGTCTAGAATTTTAACTTCATCCCATAATAGTAAACGGGTTCCCTTTTCCCTCCAGATATAGTCAGCCATTTCAATCTCTCCACGTATTACGCCTATTATTACGGGAGGTTACATCGACCGAAATCTTGTAAAAATGACACTCAAAATGAGAATAGTAGTCTGATGAATCCAGATAATACGAATCCTCATCTCAGTAAATAACAAAGAAAAACAAAATTATTATATCACATTATGTTACGTTTCTGAATTTTTTTTTTTTACACTCAATCGCGTGTTATATGGTGTCCACTTGTTTTATAAATATACTAGCAGATGTACCCGGTGTTGTCCGATATTAAACGTAACGTTAAATTACTTTTTAAAAAAAATGAAGTCAACAAAATTGAAAGAAACTGAGACATGTGCATGCGAATATTAGGTTTTTTCCATACAATCCACTTCTTGAAAGTAAAAAAAAAAAATCCTCGAGCTGAAATCGAAACTAAAACCTAAAGACAGTAAGTCAAAGATGATAACCATTAGGCCAGCTTAACACTATCTTTAAAAAATGTTTTCAAACCTAAACATAAGTAATTTGTCACGTAAACGATTCACGCATGCGCATTCATGAAACAATTGACAAATATAAAAATTAGATGGCCGCTACGTACCAATTTTTAAATAGTAGTAGCCCGTTTTTCTGGATGAAAACGGATTAAAAAGTTTACCATATGTCTGAATTCCTTATATAACAAATTTCAAGCTTATATATCCAAAATTCATTGAGTATATAGTCCTCAAACACGCACACATTCTCACTTTTATAGATATATAGATTTCGAGGTTAGAATCTCCTTTTCAAAAAAAGTTTATATTGATTCTATGAGCTTACCGTTCATTGTCCAGGTGTTAGAACATGTTGCTAAAGCAATTTCATTTATATACTAGTTCTCGTAAGATAAAATTAATGTATGCGTGTGTTCTTTGTGTTTGTTTTGTCGTTTTACCAAAATAGTATGTAAAATGGCTCATTGTTTGACAAAAATATTATATGAAATGGCTCATTGTTTGACCAAAATATTATATGAAATGGCTCATTGTTTGACCAAAATATTATGTGAAATGGCTCGTTGTTTGTCCAAAATATTATGTGAAATGGCTCATTGTTTGACCAAAATATTATGTGAAATGGCTCATTGTTTGACCAAAATATTATGTAAAATGGCTCATTGTTTGACCAAAATATTATGTGAAATGGCTCATTGTTTGACCAAAATATTATGTGAAATGGCTCATTGTTTGACCAAAATATTATATGAAATGGCTCATTGTTTGACCAAAATATTATGTGAAATGGCTCGTTGTTTGTCCAAAATATTATGTGAAATGGCTCATTGTTTGACCAAAATATTATGTGAAATGGCTCATTGTTTGACCAAAATATTATGTAAAATGGCTCGTTGTTTGTCCAAAATATTATGTGAAATGGCTCGTTGTTTGACCAAAATATTATGTGAAATGGCTCATTGTTTGACCAAAATATTATGTGAAATGGCTCATTGTTTGACCAAAATATTATGTGAAATGGCTCGTTGTTTGACCAAAATATTATGTGAAATAGCTCGTTGTTTATCCAAAATATTATGTGGAATGGCTCATTGTTTGTCCAAAATATAATATGAAATGGCTCATTGTTTGACCAAAATATTATGTGACATGACTCATTGTTTGTCCAAAATATTATGTGAAATGGCTCATTGTTTGACCAAAATATTATGTGAAATGGCTCGTTGTTTGTCCAAAATATTATGTGAAATGGCTCGTTGTTTGTCCAAAATATTATGTGAAATGGCTCATTGTTTGACCAAAATATTATGTGAAATGGCTCATTGTTTGACCAAAATATTATATGAAATGGCTCATTGTTTGACCAAAATATTATGTGAAATGGCTCATTGTTTGACCAAAATATTATGTGAAATGGCTCGTTGTTTGTCCAAAATATTATGTGAAATGGCTCGTTGTTTGACCAAAATATTATGTGAAATGGCTCATTGTTTGACCAAAATATTATATGAAATGGCTCATTGTTTGACCAAAATATTATATGAAATGGCTCGTTGTTTGTCCAAAATATTATGTGAAATGGCTCGTTGTTTGACCAAAATATTATGTAAAATAGCTCGTTGTTTGACCAAAATATTATGTGAAATGGCTCATTGTTTGACCAAAATATTATGTGAAATGGCTCATTGTTTGACAAAAATATTATGTAAAATGGCTCGTTGTTTGTCCAAAATATTATGTGAAATGGCTCGTTGTTTGTCCAAAATATTATATGAAATGGCTCGTTGTTTGACCAAAATATTATGTGAAATGGCTCATTGTTTGACCAAAATATTATGTAAAATGGCTCGTTGTTTGTCCAAAATATTATGTGAAATGGCTCATTGTTTGACCAAAATATTATGTAAAATGGCTCATTGTTTGACCAAAATATTATGTGAAATGGCTCGTTGTTTGACCAAAATATTATGTGAATTGCTCATTGTTTGACCAAAATATTATGTGAAATGGCTCATTGTTTGACCAAAATATTATATGAAATGGCTCGTTGTTTGTCCAAAATATTATGTAAAATGGCTCGTTGTTTGTCCAAAATAGTATGTGAAATGGCTCATTGTTTGACCAAAATATTATGTAAAATGGCTCGTTATTTGTCCAAAATATTATGTGAAATGGCTCATTGTTTGACTAAAATATTATATTAAATGGCTCGTTGTTTGACCAAAATATTATGTGAAATGGCTCATTGTTTGACCAAAATATTATATGAAATGGCTCATTGTTTGACCAAAATATTATGTGAAATGGCTCGTTGTTTGTCCAAAATATTATGTGAAATGGCTCATTGTTTGACCAAAATATTATGTGAAATGGCTCATTGTTTGACCAAAATATTATGTAAAATGGCTCATTGTTTGACCAAAATATTATGTGAAATGGCTCATTGTTTGACCAAAATATTATGTGACATGACTCATTGTTTGTCCAAAATATTATGTGAAATGGCTCATTGTTTGACCAAAATATTATGTGAAATGGCTCGTTGTTTGTCCAAAATATTATGTGAAATGGCTCGTTGTTTGTCCAAAATATTATGTGAAATGGCTCATTGTTTGACCAAAATATTATGTGAAATGGCTCATTGTTTGACCAAAATATTATGTAAAATGGCTCATTGTTTGACCAAAATATTATGTGAAATGGCTCATTGTTTGACCAAAATATTATGTAAAATGGCTCGTTGTTTGTCCAAAATATTATGTGAAATGGCTCGTTGTTTGACCAAAATATTATGTGAAATGGCTCATTGTTTGACCAAAATATTATGTGAAATGGCTCATTGTTTGACCAAAATATTATGTGAAATGGCTCGTTGTTTGACCAAAATATTATGTAAAATGGCTCGTTGTTTATCCAAAATATTATGTGAAATGGCTCATTGTTTGTCCAAAATATAATATGAAATGGCTCATTGTTTGACCAAAATATTATGTGACATGACTCATTGTTTGTCCAAAATATTATGTGAAATGGCTCATTGTTTGACCAAAATATTATGTGAAATGGCTCGTTGTTTGTCCAAAATATTATGTGAAATGGCTCGTTGTTTGTCCAAAATATTATGTGAAATGGCTCATTGTTTGACCAAAATATTATGTGAAATGGCTCATTGTTTGACCAAAATATTATATGAAATGGCTCATTGTTTGACCAAAATATTATGTGAAATGGCTCGTTGTTTGACCAAAATATTATGTGAAATGGCTCGTTGTTTGTCCAAAATATTATGTGAAATGGCTCGTTGTTTGACCAAAATATTATGTGAAATGGCTCATTGTTTGACCAAAATATTATATGAAATGGCTCATTGTTTGACCAAAATATTATATGAAATGGCTCGTTGTTTGTCCAAAATATTATGTGAAATGGCTCGTTGTTTGACCAAAATATTATGTAAAATAGCTCGTTGTTTGACCAAAATATTATGTGAAATGGCTCATTGTTTGACCAAAATATTATGTGAAATGGCTCATTGTTTGACAAAAATATTATGTAAAATGGCTCGTTGTTTGTCCAAAATATTATGTGAAATGGCTCGTTGTTTGTCCAAAATATTATATGAAATGGCTCGTTGTTTGACCAAAATATTATGTGAAATGGCTCATTGTTTGACCAAAATATTATGTAAAATGGCTCGTTGTTTGTCCAAAATATTATGTGAAATGGCTCATTGTTTGACCAAAATATTATGTAAAATGGCTCATTGTTTGACCAAAATATTATGTGAAATGGCTCGTTGTTTGACCAAAATATTATGTGAATTGCTCATTGTTTGACCAAAATATTATGTGAAATGGCTCATTGTTTGACCAAAATATTATATGAAATGGCTCGTTGTTTGTCCAAAATATTATGTAAAATGGCTCGTTGTTTGTCCAAAATAGTATGTGAAATGGCTCATTGTTTGACCAAAATATTATGTAAAATGGCTCATTGTTTGACCGAAAGTTTGTTTTAACTGATAACAATATTTTTGTTTTTTTCTTATCGATTAATCTTTTCGCTATTGAATTGATAATTCACCAAATAAACTTTTGCAGAGAAAGATCGTGAAATGATTATGTCAGACAACTTTTTCTCCATTTTTATTTTCGTTTAGCTCTTGAACCATTTTCCTCGCAAAGCATTGAACTTTATGTTGTTGTTTTTTTAATGTAATTAACTTTTTTTTATTCAGAATTATTGAATTGGAAATGATTCGTTCAGATGTCTACATTTTCCTGCGTCCTTATTTTCTCTTTTGTTTCTTGCGTGAAATTCTAACGAATCTTTGTGATATATAAATTTATTTGAATCAATCGTTTCAACATTTATTTCTTATCTTTTTTTAATTACTTAATTGTCTTACTTTCGTTTTGTTCCTGTCTGTCGGTCGCCCTCCCTCTCTCCCCCCCTCTGTCTGTCTGTCTGTCTCTCTCTCTCTCTCCCTCTCTCTCTCTCTCTCTCTCTCTCTCTCAGTAGTGTCACTCCCTTTCTCTGTCGGTAGTCCCCTCCTCTCCCTCTGAAAGTAGCCTCTCTCTCTCTCTCTCTCTCTCTCTCTCTCTCTCTCTCTCTCTCTCTCTCTCTCTCTCTTTCTCTCGGTAGCCGTCTCTCAATCTTTTTCTTTTTAAATATACCCTTTCTCTCTCTCTCTCTCTCTCTCTCTCTCTCTCTTTAGCCTCTCACTCTCTCTCTTTCTAATCTCTCTCTCTCTCTCTCTCTAGCCTCTCTGTCGCTAACCTCTCACTTTCTCTGCCGCTAACCTTTCTCTCTATATATATATCGCTAGTCTCTTTCTCTCTCTCTCTGTCGCTGACCTCTCGACCTCTCTCTCTCTCTCTGTCGCTGGCCTTTCATTCTTACTCTCTCTCTCTCTCTCTCTCTCTCTCTCTCTCTCTTTCACTAGCCTCTCATTCTTACTCTCTCTCTCTCTGTCGCTAGCCTCTCATTCTCACTCTTCCTCTCTGTCACTAGGCTCTTCCTCCCTCTCTCTCTTTCTCTCTCTCTCTCTCTCTCTCTCTCTCTCTCTCTCTCTAGCCTCTCTGTCGCTAACCTCTCACTTTCTCTGCCGCTAACCTTTCTCTCTATATATATATCGCTAGTCTCTTTCTCTCTCTCTCTGTCGCTGACCTCTCTCTCTCTCTCTCTCTCTCTGTCGCTGGCCTTTCATTCTTACTCTCTCTCTCTCTCTCTCTCTCTCTCTCTCTCTCTCTGTCACTAGCCTCTCATTCTTACTCTCTCTCTCTCTGTCGCTAGCCTCTCATTCTTACTCTCCCTCTCTGTCACTAGCCTCTTCCTCCCTCTCTCTCTTTCTCTCTCTCTCTCTCTCTCTCTCTCTCTCTCTCTCTCTATCTCTGTAGCTAGCCTGTCTCTCTCTCTAACTAGACCCCCACCCCTGGTTTCTCTCTCATTAGCTCCGTCTCTCTTTTTTCTCTCACTAGCCTCTCTCTCAGATTATTTCTTCCAGCCAAACACAAAGTCCATCAGTTTAAAACCTAATTGCCCACCAGTCTTAGAGACTCATAGAAACAAAAACTATCCTCGTGGTTGTTTTTCAAGATATTATTCATAGATTATTAATTAGACCACATCATTAAATTGCTGTAGATTTATTAGCTGCTAATTTATGGACATAAAAACATGAGGGCTTATCATCCGGGGGGGGGGGACATAACGCCTGTAAGATCTCAAGTGGTCTACTTTCTCAACATGAACCCTCATTTTTGAGGAGCCATATTTTTTTAAAGAGGATAATCAATTTCTTGGTTGGTCTCCTCTCTTGGCTAAATATTATTCCATTGCAAGTCTGCCATTTCTAGCATGCCTCTATGCACCCACTAAACATGCAGCAATGTACATGTTTACATTATCTTTTATTACTCTCTTGTGTGTCGTCTGCTCTGTTTTATTTCAACATTTTACAACAACCAAAGTTAAAATTATAGACAGAGAAGCAACGCTAGAGAGTGAGACGATTCAAAGAAGCAGCGCATATGCTGGGCGATTATCACCTACTAAGCAGACGTAGGTCATGTTGGCGATATTCTCAACGTATGATCAAACAAAGTAGTCCAGCGGGTTCAGGTCGGGGGTAGTGAGAGAAGGGTATAAAGCCGTAGCACTCCTTCTGAAGCCAAGCTTGGGTCTTTTTTGACTTATGAGTCGGCATAGGGTCCTGCTGCCACATCCCGGAACTGCCAGCGACCACCTGACTGCAACAGAGGAGCATCACACTCGTCAGCACATCCAGGTATACTTTGGTGTTGACTTTCAAGCCAACTTCGAAGATGTGAAGTGGTATGACGTGACCTCACTTGAAACCACACCAAAAACCAAAATGTTGCGACATCAAAAACCGGAAACTTTGTTCAGCTATGCTCTCAAGCATTGAATCGTCTGGATTTGCATTTTGAGGGTGTTGGCAATGGTCCTGTTGTCAAAACTTGGATCGGTAGAAAGCATGAGTTGTACAGTGACACATCTCCGATCTCGCTTGTTGGACATTATGTCACTTTCAGACATGATAGAAGGCTCCTATCACTCTTGGAATTTGTACACAACTGGCCAACTAATATATAACAAAAAAATAGAAAACCGCTTTTCATCAAACGGAAATGGAATCATGTCATCTTTTCTAGGCCAGCAATTTTATCATTCCACCCTGTAGTAAGATTGTACATCTAAAAACAAAAATAGGTTTAAGGTTCCAAAAATTCATACTGGAATTGTCCACAGTGACTTGTGGCATAGCGGATAAAGTACTTGGTAAAATTCAGTTGTAAGTTACACTGCTGTGAAACTTGAAGGCAATGCTCCAAATATAATTGCAAATTACTTAGCAGTTATACCCAGTCATGGCTGACGGAATGAGAATATGCTAACCCCCCCCCCCCAGCCCCCACCTCATGGATTAAATAAAGTGTTCTGGTTGAAAGTCTGTGCCGATTCCTGAGTTCGGCAAGATATATCTGAAGAAGGTCGAAGGTTACATCGACCGAAACGTTGTAAAAATAATACTCAATATGAGGTCAGTAGTCCAAACAATCAAAACAATGTGGACAACCAGATCATTCATTTGCTTCGAAACATTTCATTTTCAATTAATTTTCATAAGAAAATGTTTAATCTCTGCTATTATATAAAAAGGAGTTCGTATGTTCGTTCCCCATGGACTCCGATATGCCTGGGCCTATTTTTATTAAATTTCACGCAAATATACTTTATGTATCTGACAGTGTTCTAAGATAGGTTCCGTATTGGAAGTCTCTGATACGTATCGATTAGTAATAATAGGAAAAAATCCAATGATAGAAGTAACACATGATTTTCATCAAAGTTAACACCTTATACAGCCTAACATCACAAATGCATTTGAGAAGATTTATTACTACACAAGCATGAAGACTCAGCATATAAAATCAACAGTAGGTTCTTTGATATAACAGGGGCACATTCAAAATGAATGTTTGTTCAGAGCACAATTGCACCATGATACTTGACTTTTGCATTTTAAACTTTAATTCAAGCCATTATATATAAAAATAATTTCATAAAATTAACAGTGAGTTCTCTACGGTGCAATGTATTGTGAACTAAGTCACTGCAGGGAGGGATGTAAAGCTTCTTCCTGGTGCATTGCGATGGGTCCCCAACTAGAGCAAGCAATCAATCAATTTGATTGAACGGTAGGTAATTTCACCGATTTCGCTAACAGTAAAAATATAAGAATGTGAAAACTTCATTGATCCTCAATAAATCCCAGGCAACGTTAGGTCTCCCTGATAGTTCTAAAGAAGGAATTTAATTTATTCAGTTTGATGTTTTCTTTTTTCTGTCATATTCGGAAACTTTATTCTGTATGAAACTTATTTAATTATCGCAATTTGCTTTTTTTTTTTTTTTAAATTTATTTATCATATAAAGGGCATAAAGTCTGTTTGTGTTTATGCTTGTATGTCCAGCAAAAATATAAAACAAGCTCTCACAAATTTGTTATTTTTCTTAACAGCCATAGCATCGGATGTATAATATTTAAATTTAGAAAAATTACTAAAGGTAAACTAATCCCACTTTTTTTTTTATAAGGAAGGTTTTTCATCCGTTTGCTAATTTTATCATCTACAAATTTAATTTCTTCTATTTCATGACCCTGGGCAACACCGGGCCAATCTGTTAGTTTTCAATAAAGGTGAAAAATTATAAAATGGGTATTTCTACTCTGTAAACCACTTTAATAATTTTAATTCACCAAAACATGTGTAAGACTCGGTAGAGTAGCAACTATTTTTGCCACATGGAGCGGTCGTAAGATTTGCCTCTATCTCCCGCTGGCCGTTGATAGTCTGTTAATCTTCAAAATTTATTCCAGAAAGTCATCAAAATGTTTATTTTCATGGAATTACAATCAAGGATCTAAAATTTGTTTAAAAACAGTATTACACACATAAAACACAAAAACATATTGCGATCTTAAAAACTCATTTTTGGTATAAAATTTTATGTTTTTTGTAAGCTTTTTTATTATTTTAATTTTATTTTTTTCCGTTTTTCTATCCCCCCCTTCTCAAAATGATTATCACGCTATTGTCTAAATGACTATCATACACAAATTAACCTTTATCCTCGAGTGGCTTCCAAGCCTTGATAATTGGTGACTCCTTTGTAAAGATTAATCTTACGCCACCGATAAAACTTTAAAAGTTCATGAGGTCTGACCTCCAAACTCCCTCCTCCCCTAAAAAAAAAACATTAAAAGTATTACTTGCAATGAATATCGTTGTTATGCATTTTGTATCCTAAATCAGCAGTTTTCTTTGGTTTTGTTTTGTTTTTTTCAATCAATCACAGTGCAGTAAATATCAAGTCCCCCAAATCTCTCCCGTACTATAAAAGTTCAATCGCAAATCTTTCGTTCTCCTATACGTGACTAACCTCGGCTCCCGTTTCAACCAAATTTTAGTTACAATCTCTTAGTTTAATATTTATATAAGTGTGTACGTATTTTATGGTTGGAATCCTTTGAGATGTGTAATTTGTATATTTATTTGTTTATTTGCTAAATGTTATCCTTATCTTTATAGTTGTTGGCCAAAACGTGGTGAGACAACTATGGAAAGTAGTAATTACTGAGGATATAATTAAAAAACCGAAGTTTCCTATCCCGTCGTGGTTAACCACCTGACGAATGCCAGAGAAACAGTTGGCCGAAACGTTGTGAAATCTGCAAATAAGTGTGCACGTATTCAAAGAATTTCATACTTACCAGCCATTGCCCGGGAATATTTTACTATTCTATTCTATTTGTTTGTTTGTTTGTTTTTTGGTGTTTTTTTTGTTTTGTTTTTATTTTTATTTTGTTTTTTTTTAACAATGTGTCCTTTGTTATAGTTTAGTTTCTTACCGAATCATCTCTGGTGCTACAAGATCTGTCTGAAGATATCGATCTCCTGACTTAAATGCACCAAATATTGATCTTATTGTTTGTTAGATTTTTTTTTTTTTCAATTAAAAAAAAATCAACTATGTTTTGAAATGTTAAAAACAAAAATAACAAGTTTATTCTACCAAACAACCAAACTAAACACTGCAAATAAATATTTGAAGATATAAAGAACTTGAAGCATAAAATTTTATACTAGAATGATTGAATCCGAAAAGGGTTAGTTTGCTGTAAAAACAAAACAACCAAACTAAACTCCATGAATAAATATTTGAAGATATAAAAAAAAATTTAAGTCTAAAACATTTTCTCCAGAATGACTGGATTGGCATTAAATGATCTGAAATAGGTTGATACACCGTAAAACAAAGAGACTTTCACAGACTACTAAACACAGCGCCAGCACATATACACTGTTAACCAAACTATCTCACAGACAATTTAGCACACATTCTCTTACTAACAAAACAGACATGCTAATACACACACATTTTAATGTCTATCACACTTAAATGTAAGTCGTAAAGTATGCTTAAATATGATACTTGAATTCTTGCAGATTTCGTATATATTATTATAAAAATATTCTATCAATTTTTATATATTATAAAGTTGCTATTTCAAAGATAAAAAAATATATATCCATATGACTTGGGTGCATCGAAACCAAAACTTATGAAAAAAGAATAAATATATATATATATATAACTTGAATTCCTTCAGCTATAATGGAAACCGAAACCAGAACTTATGAAGAATTCTTGGTAAAATTATTTATAAAAAAATGAATCACTTGAGTACCTTCAGCTATAATCGAAACTGAAACTAAAACTTATGAAGAATTGATAAAATTATTTATTACAAGAAATAAAAGTCCATAACAATTAAACGACAGTCACTCGGATGTAAGTGTGACACACAGAATAAATAACACACTCGCTATCCTATTAATATATAGATAAAAAAAGGAAAAGAATAATTATGCGTGAAAATTATTTTATGTGCAAAGAAGGGGATGCTTAATCTCAACAATATCTTATAATCCCTCTTGGCTCCCTGCTTCCTTGATTGTACAGACATGCAAAAGTTCAAGGGTAATGTGAACAGACATCTCGCTGCCCAACTCCCTACATAGTATCCTTGTAAATTTGATCCTAAATAGTTGTCCCTTACGTTAAAGTGGCAGTACGCCTTGTTTCGCTTGAAATAATAGTAAAAAAAAATTAAGAGCGGGATTCTTTTCAGGTTTCATATAACTATAAAAATATTCCATTCTTATTACCTAGTCACTAGTTCTCACACAGCCGTTATTAGCGATTATTACCTGTGGTGTTCCCTGGAGTCTGAGTGACAAGTCTCCCCAGATTTCCAATGCTCTTTATCTTATTCAATAATCATTGCAAATGATTTTGCGTTATTGCAACAGCCGCTTACCATTGATTTATTGCTGGTAATGACCACTGATATTTCCTGGGGTTTGAGTGGCAAAAAAGTCTGCCCAAGGTCCAAGCGTTCTCCTCGCTTTTTTCAGTGGAGGTCTGGTTAATGTTCTCCTTCATTGGTTTTTTCCCATCCTCTTTGACCCTTCATGAATATTTGGTGTGGCACTATCCGAGGCCGACGCTCCCATCATTTTTTGGAAGGGGTCACAGTTAACATTAAGTTTTGATTCTCTTGGTTTCATGCGGTCGTGTTCTATTATTTATTCAGTACCAGTTCTCAGACAGGCCATCATCAGCAATAACTCGTGAATAATAACCAGTGGTGTTCCCTGGAACCTGGGCGAGAACAAACCTCCTCACATTTCTAGTACTGTCCCCCTTTTTGATAATCTTTACAAATGACCTTGCGTTATCACAACAGCTCTTTACCATTGATTTTTTGCTGGCAATGACCATCCCTCTTCACTAGAATTTGGATGGTAATAAGTAGGGCTATGACAAGAGAATATCTTTTCACTGTTTTAGCTCTCGAGTATATATCCGACACAGTCAGACACAGTTAATCAATTAAGAACCACATCACTCTATTTAAAAACATATAAGATATTAACTGATATATACTCGAGAGTCAAAATAATGAAAAGAATATGCTGTTGTCATAGCCCTAGTAATAAGCCTACCCAAGGTCTTAGCACTCTTCACACTCCTCTAATGGAAATCTGGAGAGTGTTTTACTTTCTTAGTCCTTCCATCCTTCTTGACCCTTCACGACTATTTGGTGTGACACCAGCCAAGGCCAACGTGACTATTTTATTTTTGTGGGAGTGGGGGTAACATTTTTGGGATTTCAGTTTTTTTTTGGGGGGGGGTGTTTTTTTTTGTTTTGTTTTGTTTTTTGTCTCATCGGGTCATGTTCTGTTTTGTTGTTAGAGCAAAACGAAGGAAGAGTTTTTTTTTCTTTTTTTTCTCATCTGTTAGTTTCGGTTCAATGATTTCAAGTAGTGGTTAAAAATTAACTTGCGAAGGCATCTTGTTTAAAATAAATGTTTGTACATAATTAAGTATTGTGTTCTCGAAATGTCCTCAAAAAAAAAAATGGAGCCGCTAAACTGTAAATGAACCTATCACTTCTAAAAATAAAAGAGAAATAAATCAACGTGGCGTGGGGGGTGGGCACGCGTTATGGCAGGTAGGGGAGATTCTTCTTGGGTTATTGCAACAATTTAGTAGAGGCAGAATTTAAAAATGAACTAATCCGTTATATCAGAAAGAACCCCTTAAATTCTTTGCCGTTGGCTTACGGGTGATATTTCTTTGCTTACGGTATGCCGATGACGGGATGGGGTGCACGTTTTTTAACATTTTTTGTAAAAGGAATAGTGCTCTCTTCGACTGCTGATACTGTTGATGTAATCAGTAAGATTTCTCTTCGCTCACTTCGGCCATTGGCACAGTAGTAGGTGTATCAGAATTTGAGAGGAATTTTTTTACACCCCTAACAGAAAACTGCGAATAAAATATTAAAAAAAAAAACTCGTAATTTCTCTTTTTAAAGTGGGTTGTTTATTTTCTGTATGGAATATACTTCCAAACTAAACAAACCCTTATCCCTGAGTGGCTATTAGGCCTTGATAAGTGGTGAACTCCATGTAAAAAAAAAACTAAACTATTAAAGTTGTTTAAAAAATAATAGAAATATTATTTTTTAAAAAACAGTGTTTACAAAGTGCCGGGGCGAGTTCAACCAGCCATATTTTTACGTATGAAATCAATTGAATTTTACGAGTGAAATTTTTTTTTTTAATTTTTAAACTTTAAAAATCTATCAAAATTTTTCTATTGGTTCAATTTTTACGATATTTTCAGGGTCAATGGGAAATTTTATGTTCTTTCCAATAAACCGAATATAATATTTTAAACAAACGTTCTTTTATAAATTCACGCCCCCCCATTTTGAAATGTCTATTAAAATTTAAATAATTAATTTACGTACCAAACGTTTATATATCACAAATTGAAGATAAAAGATCAATAAATAAAATATTCTAATTTAAAAAAAAAAAGTGTTTTTTTGGAAATTTACCTGTAAAGTTCAAAGTGTAAAGCCTGTTTTTTAAAAAAACATGTTGATTTTTTCTTTTTTTTTTTTTTAATGAAAGCTCATGTTATGCTTATATCGTCAAGTAAATACCGGACACTGACGGTAATTTTTTCTATTTCATTCAATGTTTTCTTTTTTTTAGATATTTTAAAAAAATCACTCTATAAAGTCGAATCTGATATAATAATCAAAACCTCGTGTATTTCATTAAGAGAATTAAAAAAAAAATCGGTCGACTGGATTTTTTGTTTAATAGAAAAAACTTATAAGTAAATGTGTGCTTTTTTATCACCTACGGAGGCCCCAAAATACTAATTTTGGTTAACAGCACGCAATAAAAAGACATTAATTCTGGCGTTTATAAATCACCGTAAGATAATCGCGAAAAAAATCAGATTTCTCTCCCTTTATTTGAACAGTCAATAAATCTGAGTTTGCGTTTTTTTTTTTTTTTTTTTTTTTTTTTGTTTTTTGGAATGCTTGTTTAAAAAAGTATTTTATTTAAAAAGGACATGGAATATAAGTATAAATATGGATAAATTCTTAACAATGGACAATGGAAGTACACATTGAATAGAATTTTTATAGGTAAGTGATTTTTTGGAATTTATATATATTTTTTATAATCGAACTAAGTAAAATTTCGTTGTTTTTCTTTAAATCTTTTTAAAAGAAACCTGATTAAAAGAAAAACAAATATTGTATAATTTGCTATTAAACTTGTTATTTTTTAAAATTTTTTGGTCTTTGCTCCTTTAATCGATAAAACAATTAGGGTTTGAATTACATTTTTCAAGTAATTATAAGCTTCGAAAGATAGTAAGTTGATTTATTCAAGTTCATATACGACATTTTAATGGCCGATTCTGATACACCTAGCGCAGTAGTCTCTAAAAAAATCTTTTTAATCTTGGCTTCTTTTTGGGCTTTTCATGCCAGCTTTTTAGTTTTGCAAATTTATGACTGCCTATAAACATTATTTGCTAATTTTTTTTTCTCTGATGATATGAACCATTCATTGAAAATCCATGAATTAAGGAAAAAACTTAATTTTTGTATTCCTTGTCGGATAATAAATCTGTCGTCATTTTTTTTTAATTTACTGAATTTAATTTCGAATTTTCATTTATAATATTGCTCTATCTCCTATATTGAGCTTTTTATCTCATTGGGATTGTCTTATAAATATTGATACTAATAAAATGAAATGCGTATTAGATACGTTTAGAGCCAAAATAACATTATTACAAAATGAACAGATATTTATTTTGTTTGAAATTTATATTGAAATTAATAAATTTCGAAGATACACTTCATCATCAGTAGTTATTTCTTTCTTGGGTTGTATTCTTTTTTGACATGTTGTTGTTGAAGTATAGAATCAGCATCTAATACGTATTTATTTCATTCAAACTCAACCTGCACCTATATCAATGAACACAAACCCTAACGCGAATTCCGCGTGATCAACGCACCGTTCCGACATTTGAAAATATTACCGTAAAAACAACAAACGGACTTCTACTGATTCTATACTTCAACAACAACACGGCAAAAAAGAAAGAAAGATATACTGATGATGAAGTGTATCTTCGAAATAAATTTACAAATTTCAATATAAATTTCAAACAAAATAAATAACACTACTCTAACATTGATACTAATGTTTATATGGACTTTAATTTTGCAGTAATATACAAGCTGTAATCTTAAAGTATTCCAAAATTTCAGTTATACGAAATTTTTAAATACTTTCAGATTATGGCTTGTATGTATGTATGTATGTATGTATGTATGTATGTATGTATGTATGTATGTATGTATGTATGTATGTAATATATATGGCATACTCATGCCGACACACCGGTTCTATCAGATCACCAAAGTTAAGCAACGTTGGGCTTGGCTAGTACAAGTTTTAGAATTCTAAGCGCTGAATATGCTCTCTGCTTATCTCAGCATTATTTCCAGTCATCTTGAACCTCTACTTGCCATTGGTATTTAACAACGCTGACTCAGGAAATGTGTGGTTGGAGATTGTGCAATGTATCTCTCTCTCTCTCTCTCTCTCTCTCTCTCTCTGTATTTCTCTCTCTCTGCATTTCTAACTCTCTCTCTCTCTCTTTCTCTCTCTCCCTCTCTGTATTTGTAACTCTCTCTCTCTCTCTCTGTATTTCTCTCTCTCTGCATTTCTAACTCTCTCTCTCTCTCTCTCTGCATTTCTATATCTCTGTCTCTCTCTCTCTCTCTGCATTTCTAACTCTCTCTCTCTTTCTGCATTTCTAACTCTATCTTTCTGCATTTCTAACTCCTCTCTCTCTCTCTCTCTCCGCATTTCTAACTCTCTGTGTCTCTCTCTGCATTTCTAACTCTCTCTCTCTCTCTCTTCTCTCTCTATCTCTCTCTCTTTCTGCATTTCAAACTCTCTCTCTCTCTCTGAATTTCTAACTATCTCTCTCTCTGCATTTCTAACTCTCTCTCTCTCTCTCTCTCTGCATTTCTAACTCTCTCTCCCTCTCTCTGCATTTCTAACTATCTTTCTCTCTCCCTCTCTCTGCATTTCTAATTCTCTCTCTCTCTCTCTCTCTTTCTCTCTCTCTCTCAACATTTCTAACCCTCTCTCACTCTGCATCTCTCTCTCTCTGTATTTCTCTTTCTCCCTCCATTTCTCTGTCTCTTTCTCACTCCCTCCATTTCTCTGTCTCTTTCTCCCTCCCATTTCTCTGTCTCTCTGTCTCTGTCTCTGTCTCTGTCTGTCTGTCTGTCTGTCTGTCTGTCTGTCTGTCTGTCTTCTCTGTCTCTCTCTCTCTCTTTCTCTCTCTCTTTCTCTCTCTATTATTTTCTTTTTATTGTCGAACACAATTGGCTTAAGGGATGAACCTAATTGTGTTTAGACGAGTGATATTTATGTTTGACTGAGTCAGTATATAACGTTTTACTCTTTTTGTTTTTTGTTGTTTTTGTTTGTTTGTTTTTGTTGTTTTTTATAGCAGACAGGGATCTGACGGCTTAACTGTTCGTGTCTTCTCTCTTTAAGGCAACAAGAGTTGTTTCCCTTCATGAACTTTTACAATCTTCGCATTTAACATAATGATTACCA
>NC_136519.1:23123876-23173876 GCF_053919585.1 Euprymna scolopes | reverse complement strand
CTATCTTTTTTTTTTCAAACATCCACCCACAAAACAATATTTCTTATTTATTTACGCGCAATAACTTATTCGGTTGCAAAACCGTTATAAAATGTCACCTTGAAGAAAATGCCCCATTACCCAATAAATAATAATACATAAAAAAAAAGGTATTCTTAAAAAATTTTATTATATAAAAGTCTCGCTGGTACGACGCTTCCAACCGAAGCTTTAAATTGAAATTAAGAGTTTCTGTCACATTAGATCATAAATTAATCGCCACACGAAATGGTTGTGATGAAGAATCGGATGAGTGATGATGGATGGAGCAAAACATGATTTTACGATTGATAAAGATTTATTTTCTTATCAAATTGGTTTGGCAACGTGCTAGCAAGAGCGCGGGAAAGGTGAAGAGGAAAGGAACAACTCAGGTCATAGCACTGAAGATAGTCCAGTTTAAAAGTTGGATGGATAAATCTGAATATGAAAAGATATATATATATATATATATATATATATATATATATATATATATATATATATATATATCAGTGCCGGCAAAAAGAAAGTCCGCACTTGTAATTTTTTTCAAAAACTGGCCATTTAAGCTAAATTTAATGTAACTGTTTAAACAACCTATACCTCATTTGATTCGCCTTTCATTCCTTTATAATTTTACCTGTTCATATTTGCCTTTCAATTGAAATATTCTAGTGTTCACGTCAACTTAAAAAATTAACTTCAAATTGAGGCAAAAAGAAAGACTGCAGCAACAAATTCGCTTAAAACCAGCTTAAATTATCGCCCCTAAATAAATTTAAAATATCCACTAACAGGCAACAAAGCATCTCTAATCGTAATTGTTGTTGTTCCAGGTTATACAACGTAACATTTAGTCCATATGCCACGACTTTCCCTTAGTGATTGTCAGGAGCTCATTAATCTCCATCTTTCTGGTTTATCCAATCAAAAAATCGGCCGCAGATTGAAATGTGATGAGAAAACGGTACGAAAGACTGTGCAAAAGGACCAAAATACCGGCAGTGTTCGTGATGCCCCTAAATTTGGTCATACTAGAATTACTTCTAACAGGGAAGACGATGTTATCAAGATACGCAGCCTAAGAAACAGATGTGAAACGACTCCCCAAATCCAACAACAGTGCAATCTTGTTAAAAAGTGTTCTTTTTCTACTGTCAAGAACAGATTAAAGGAATCTAATTTGCGAGGATATGTTGCAAGACGCAAGCCAATGATTTCTGTAAAGAACAAAAAGTGCCGTCTGGACTTCATCAGATGCAATGAGGATCATGACCCTTCATGTTAGTCAAAAGTGCCTTTTAGTGACGAAAGCAAATTCAATAGGCTAGGTAGTGATGGTTGGACGAAAAACAGAGAATTTAATCCTAGGTGCTCAGTTTCAATGCTGCAAGGTGATGGAGGTTCAGTTTTTTGGTGTTGGGCATTATTAGTAAAAATCGTTTTTGGCATCGGAAAATAGGCACAATTGTTTCCGATACCGATTCCAATGCCCATAAATTTTATATAAAAGCCTCGCTGGTATGACGCCTTGAAGAAAACGTCCCCTTACCCAATAAATAATAATATAAAAATAAGTATTCTTTATAAATTTTATTATATAAAAGCCTCGCCTGGAACCGAAGCTTTAATTTGAAATTAAGAGTTTCTGTAACATTAGATAAATTAATCGCGAAATGGGTGTGATGAAGAATCGGATGAGTGATGCTGGATGAAGCAAAACATGATGTTACGATTGATAAAGATTTATTTTGTTATCAAATCGGTTTAGCAGCGCGCTAGCAAGAGCGCTGGAAAGGTAAAGAGGAAAGAAACGACCCACGTCATAACACTGAAGATGCGTCCAGTTTGAAAGTTGGATAGATAAATCTCAACTTGAAAAAAATAGCAAGCTATAAGTTTTTTCGATACTGATTCCAATACCCCAAGAAGTTCTGATTTTTTCGACTCCGATCAATTGTTCCAACACTAAATAAGAGCCATTTGTTTTTCAGAGTTTGTCAGAATTTTTTTTCAGTCTCGCTACGTTATAACTAATTCAGTGTCAGGAATGGCAGCGAATTCTGGACTCTCTACTTGGTTCTCTCTTATCTGACTGCAACTTAATAAAAAAATCTATGACTTTAAATCAGGGTTACCCAACGAGGTCCGTACCAGGCGTACCACCTACCAGAGTTTTAAGAGACTTCAGGTGGGCGTTAGCTAAATTTCTCATATAGTGGGTGTTAAGTGTTGAGACATTGTTTTGAATGAAGATGGCGGCAGTAAATCAAATCGGCGAAGAATCAATGCAGTCACGATCTCGAATGTGCAGTAATTCTTAGTAACAAAGGAGAGAAAATAATAGTAGTACTAGTAAAATAGCAAAAAAAAAAAAAACAAAAAAAAAGAAAAGAAAAAAGTCTACCACAAAAATCTCCAGATTCTTCAGGGTTTTTTTTCCGTTTAGGGGTAAGTTTGCGGATTTTTTTTTTATGAGAGAGGGCAGGGTTATACTTTGTTATTTATTTGTCTTTATTTAATTTTTGTCTGTTCCGTATTTTAAATAGCTGAGTTTATATTGCTTGTTGTTGTTGTTGTTGTTGTTGTTGTTGTTGTTGTTGTTTTAATACAAAACGTAGAAAATGGACCCTGAGTTTACTTTAAACAGTATCTGTTGACCTTTAGTCCTCACATTCCGTGAGTGATATTTCCGACAAAGGGAAAAGAATTGCTGTTTTCTTGGACGTCTGTGGTTTTCCATGGGTGTCGATTCTCTTATAGTTTCATCACCATTAAACTGTAAATCTATCCATCTCATTAACCCTTATTCTCGAGTGGTTTTTGGCTTTGATAAGTGGTGACTTATTAATAAAGAAAAATGTTTTTATTTTTTATTTTTTTTAATAATTTTTTCCCCGTTTTGTATTCATTCACATTTGTTTGATTTTATCATCATAGGTCATGTTTTTATATCACTTGATTCGCTTTCGTCTTTAGACTAAGAGCAAAGTGTAGTATCTGTTCTAATACTATACTTTTTTTTATGTCCTAGGTCAGTGTAAGGGAAATCCTTCTAGACTCGGGAAATCCCCCTTACTTTGGGGAGCTAGATTTTCCCCACATTATAAAAACGATCTTGAGTCTAACTTTGGCCTTGTAGGGAGGCAAGTGGAGATGGATGCTTGATGGCTGACGATGTTTAAACTTGCTTAATTCTGCTTATTCGTATTTTTAGTTTAAAATGCATTTACAAAAAAAAAAAAAATGTCTAAACCTCAAAAAAAGCAGAATTCCAGTAACGATTTTTATAATTACCAAAGAGCGCCGACATTAATCTTTCACCGAAAGCCACAGGTCATCTTTGAAAAGAAATTGAAGAATTACCGCATAAAGAATCGCAGACTAGGCTCAAACGCTTCCTGCATGATTAAAAACCCAGCAGCGAAATATTAACATAAGAATCGTTTAGATCCGTGGAATATTCTTGATTGTGGCAATCTGAAAAGTTAAACTTGCAAGCATGTGAACTCATGAATATTCTGGTAGAGAAACTAAAACAAAATGCTTGGGGGCAGCGTCTCGTCTTTTTTTTTTTTAATTCTTAGATGAGAAAGGGGGCATCAACCAATGAAGGCATCACAATAAAGTCTGATTAAAATTCCATGTTTCGAAGTTTGTCAAAGAAATAAAGAAATGCCATAATGCTAATCAATATTGAACAGAAAAAAAAAAGAAAGGATTTAGACGCTACACTTGTATATATTGCAATCGTGAAGGGGAAACTTTCAAATTCATGATTAAAAGTAAAATGTGTTTTAAAATAAAAAAAAAGGAACAAAGAAGAGAAAAGAAAAATGAGGGGGGGAGTCGGCTGAACGGTTTCGCCCTCGCTTTCTCAAAGCTTTATCGACGGATTTAAAAAGGAGAAATCGAAGATATGTACATTATTAAAATAAAATTACGTTGCGTTCCGTTATGAGTGGAAAAAAAGGCGGGGAAGCGATTAAAACGAAGCATCGTTATGATATTTTTCGAAGATCCTCCACGCTCAAACCTAAAAGACATTCTCTCTGTTTACAGAGAGAAGGCCTTCTCAGCCGAATAATACTGTGGCGGTGGAAAAAGTTGTGACGCGTGTAGGCCGGAGAGGCTGGAAGCATGTAATAACTGATCTGCCATCATTGTATGTATGTATGTATGTATGTATGTATGTATGTATGTATGTGTTTGTATGTATGTGTTTGTATGTATGTATGTGTTTGTATGTATGTATGTGTTTGTATGTATGTGTTTGTATGTATGTGTTTGTATGTATGTATGTATGTGTTTGTATGTGTTTGTATGTATGTATGTATGTATATGTTTGTATGTATGTGTTTGTATGTATGTATGTATGTATGTATGTGTTTGTATGTATGTATGTGTTTGTATGTATGTATGTATGTATGTATGTATGTGTTTGTATGTATGTATGTATGTGTTTGTATGTGTTTGTATGTATGTATGTATGTGTTTGTATGTATGTATGTATGTATGTATGTATGTGTTTGTATATGTACATGTGTATGTATATGTATATCTATGTATATATATGTATGTATATATGTGTGTATATATATATGTTTGTATGTATATGTATGTGTATATATGCATATATATGTATGTGTGTACGTATATATATATATATATATGTATGTATGTGTGTATGCATTTGTATATGTATATTCATGTATATTTATGTATATGTATATATGTGTGTGTATATTTCTTTTTTTCTTCCTTTGAAGATTGTAATGCTGAGTATGGGGCAGCCAAACCAGCTGCCAATATTACCCTGCTTTTTATTGAAACCAACAGAGAGCTCTTTTTTGTATCCTCGTTGTTCCCTTAAGTGCAATTGTCTGGATCTCTTTTGCACTTGGTTCACCAGGAATATTAGTAAGGTAGGACTTCAGGTTCTTCTTCATAAGCCCTGTGGCACTTATAACAACTGGTATGATTGATATCTAAGATTCCAGTTTCTTTTCATATCATACATGAGACCTTGGTATTTGGTCGTTTTCTCCCTTTCAGCTCTGTTCAGACCTCCATCATTAGGGACACTCACTTCAACCAAGGTTGCAACTCTCTCTGACTTATTCCATATAACTATGTCAGGTTTGACAGCAGCATTTTCAAAGTAGGTGACTATAGAGATTACATGGTCGTATGTATGCATGTGTGCATGTGTATGTGTGTATATGCGCATATGTGTGTATATTTATGTATATGTATGTGTATATGTGTGTATGTGTATATATGTATGTATGCGTATATGTATATATATATGTGTGTGTGTGTGTGTGTGTGTGTGTGTGTGTGTGTGTGTGTGTGTGTGTGTGTGTGTGTGTGTGTGTGTGTACCAATGACCGTCTTCAGTGTCATGTCTGCTTGAGAGTGTGCAAGTCACTAGCAGGATTAAAAAGTCATCTTCGGGCATATGGACTTTCAGTGACTGAGGGAGTGGCAATCGTCTAACAAGACGTTGCAATCATTATATATATATATATATATATATATATATATATATATATATATATATATATACAGTTTCTGTGGAAACATGCTTTTGTTGTTGTTGTTGTTTTTTTTTCAATTATATTTCACCCTTTATTTATAAAGCTCAATGTAATTACAGAGTATATAACTTTCGGGTGTTGTAATCATACCCATATGCATTTTATTTTCTTTTAATGAATTAATAGGTGCTTTTTCCTTTGAGGAGTTAAGGGCAGAATAGATTTATTGATTGACATAATAATTAAATGAATGATCTTGTGCTACGAAACAGGTGCTGTCAAGAATTGTGTATGTCAACGTACTTAAAGGAATAAATTGTAAGATGGTTAACATCTTGAAAATTGGAATATAAACTTTTGCCATTTATTTGTTACAAGAATTCAATATTTAATTTCATTTTTCATTATTTCTTTTCGAGACCAAAACCAACATTTTATTTATATTGTTCGATGTTATCTATAATATAAATGTCACATGTATGTATGTATGTATGTATGTATGTATGTATGTATGTATGTATGTATGTATGTATGCCTAAAACTTTCGACAAAGGCGACGGATTTTCATGAGATTAGTACCGTTTTGAAGCTCGACCCTCCGGGCGGCAAATATCGAAAAATTGGCTAAAAACATTAATTCCTTTACCCTCAGCTGGGAACTTTTCTACAGGGAGGGGTCGCTTTTTCCGCCGATATTTTCTAAAGCCATCCCCTCTTTTCGATTGACTAGCCTTACTTTAAACATTCGTCACTTCCTGTTTGGCGATGGACGCAACAGCAAAGACGTCACTTGTTTTTCACATTCTTTTGCTCCTTTGCGGTACGGGTTCGAGCCTGTCTGCCTACTACCACTTTTTAAAATTTTTTTGCTCAACTCACAGCTCTAAACACCCTGGCAAGCCGAGCAACCAGGCTAGTTATGTTATGAAATAAAAGATATGTAATCATTTTAAAACTTCATCTTGCATAATTTCTTTTGCCTATATGTAAAACAACGTGGTTAAGTTTAATTAAATTTTAATCACAGGATGGCATTTTTAATAATCACGTAAATATAAACAAACTTCTGTTTACGATATATATGATATATATATATTATTTTTATATATAACAGGGTTCGAGGCTATCTGTGTAACTAAACGGCAGATCTGCCTTTGTTTATTTGTGTAAAAGTTCTATTTTTAAAATAAAATGATTTACTTTTTCATCTAAAATCTTAACGTATATTATTCATTTGTTTACTTGTGAAAACGTTCTGTTTACGTTTCGTAAACTCATTCTGTCGCTTTTGCTCTGTGTCTGTCTCTTTCCCTCTGTCTGTCTGTCTGTCTCTCTCTCCCCCTCCCCCCCTCTCTCTCTCTCTCTCTCTCTCTCTCTCTCTCTCTCTCTCTCTCTCTCTGTAAACACATTGAGACAGAGAGAAGCAATTGATTTCGAGCGCTTTATCTATCTATCTATCTAGCTAGCTAGCTGTTTCAATCGGTTCGATACTGAGGCCGAATTTTAACAAAACAAATATGAATATCTCCCTCTCTTTCTCTCTCTCTCTCTGTCTCTTTCTCTCTCTCTCTCTCTCTCTCTCTCTCTCTCTCTCTCTCTCTCTCTCTCTCTCTCTCTCTCTAAAAACATATTGAGAGAGAGAGAAGTAATTAATTTTAAGCGTGTATCTGTAGACACCATGTTGGATAGTATCTTAATCATTCGTTTTAGTGTATAGGATTGTATTCTGGAATAAGGGTTCGTTCTGGTGTAAACCAATGAGAATAACCGGAAGGTTTTCAGGGAGAATTTATTTTTGAAATCGGTAAACGAGAATTTAACGTCTGTGCTATGAGTTTATGAATCAGTTACGGATGGTGACAATCTGACTTTAGTGATAAATGGTAAAAATCGGGACTACTTCCTCTGTAGGTTAATGCGATAGTGATGCTGTAACTCCTCAGATGTAATCTAGGATTTTATTTAAACACCTGGATGTGTCAGAAAAGTCTTTATAAAGTTATGAAAAATGGTGGCTAATAAGCTAGACATAAGAAATTTGTATGCGGCATCTGTTGTTTGAAACCTACGGTATTTGGGTCCAGAGGGGAATAATTGCGCCTCTTTTATTTTATATATATATATATATATATATATATATATATATATATATATATATATATATATATATATATATATATATATATATATATATTGTGTATATTTAGGCAGCATTTTCTCATTTAGACAAATATTATTGAATAGCACAGAGTTATTCTGTTTTACAATTTTCCTTTTTATCTTCTCCAATCTCCGAATAGTCCTTTTTGTGTTCTTCTCGAAATTGTATATGTTGGATCTATAATCGCGAGCGCTTTCGACAGAAGTACTTCTATGATCCTCAGGCATATTGTAGAAATAAATGTAGAAATTATTTTTTAAATTACGTATATATATACATTTTTCCTAGTCACGTGATAGCTTGTTACAAGTTAGGTGGGCTAATTTTTTTTTTTTTTACATATATTAAACACATTTATATATACAAACACAGACATATACATATTCAAAAATTTATCCCAAACATTTCAAAACCTTCTGGCTGCACTCATAATTAATATTATTTATTTGAGGCTTCTTTTTTTTAATGTACAATGCTTCGAGTATTCTTAGCCTATTTACATTTCTCTCACTCTGCAATACTCTTGTATTTTCTACCATAATTCTTCGAAATTCCGAATGGTGGCAGCCATATCCCTTCAGATGTTGTGATATGGAGCTAAAGTCAGAGAGGTGGAGAGTCAATCTTCGCGACAATGTGTTAGTTGTTGAACTAACATAGCTACTAATATTGGAGATACACTCTCCTATTGGACAGCTAAATTTGTAAACTACATTGGTCCTTTCCAACAGGTCATTTGTTTGCGAAATGTTGTTTTTCATTACAAGGCTTGTTGTCTGTATTTTTTTATAATATATAATAAATTTTATTTTTTTATTATTATTGGGAGCCACGTATCTACGGATTATATTTTTAAGAATACTCTCATCTATTTTTGAGTTTTTGTGTAACTGATTACGGTAATATATATTAACAGGGTGATAGTTTTCGTGAATATTATTAATTTGATTCAAATTACTAATGACTAGTTTTATTTCTTTATCTACAAGAGAGTTAGGGAATTGATTATTTACTAACACTTGTTTTATATTTTTTAATTCATTAAAGAATATTTTTTGTTTGAGGAAATCACCTTTGCACGATGTACAACTAACACATTGTCGCGAAGATTGACTCTCCACCTCTCTGACTCTAGCTCCATATCACATTTGAAGGGACATGGCTGTAAAAAAAAAAAAAAGTTCGCCCACCTAACTTGTAACAAGCTACCACGTGACTAGGAGAAAATGTATATATACGTAATTTTAAAAATAATTTCTACATTTACTTCTACAATATCCCTGAGGATCATAGAAGTACTTCTGTCGAAAGCGCTCGCAATTATGGATCCAACATATACAATTTCGAGAAGAACACAAAAAAGACTATTCGGAGATTGGAGAAGATAAAAAGGAAAATTGTAAAACAGAATAACTCCGTGCTATTCAATAATATTTGTCTATATATATATATATATATATATATATATATATATATATATATATATATATATATATATATGCATATATATATATAATTTAATTTATTTATACAAACATTGATGGCTACATATGTGCATACATGTTTCTGTAATCACCCGCGTTGGGGGATTACGTCTTCAGGCCAGGAGTTATCGTCTACTGGCTAAATATATATATATATATATATATATATATATATATATATATATATATATATATATATATATATATAAAGGGTGAAATATAATTGAATAAGTATACTTTTTCCATAACAAATATGTCTTAATAATTATAAAACTCTGTGGAAGGACCGGGAGTTCTTGCTTGCTTGAATCTTCCAAATTTCGGTTTCAGTTTCGATTATAGCTGATGGCACCCAACTCATATATTTTTAACTTTTGAAATTACGACTATATAGTGCATCACCTAAGTTAAGCACGGATTAGTACCAAATGGGTGACCATTTTAGAATACCAGGTGCTGTCAACACCTACCTGTAAAAAACAGAACGTCGTCATCTACTCTTAAAGAGATATACACGCGACTGGAGACCGCTTGTGAACTAGGTATCCTCATGAAACTTTCTCCTTTGGTGGAAGGCGGTTCAACCCACCAAGGGTGAATTCTGTTGACATGGCATGGAATTAATTGACCAGTTTATAATTTGCTGAGAAGTATCGTATTCCACAAATAGAAAAATTTTGGAAAGAAACTTTGTTCATGGTAATTCCATTTAGCTTGTTAGATAGTGGGTTAAAGAAAAAAAAAGAAAATAATGGTGAATGTCTAAGATAAAAAGTTTCATTCGTAAACAATGGCACTGTCTGAAAAAATAATGTAATTTACTTTTGTCTTTGCAATAAACTCTTAGAGTTTTCCATTGTTTCCGTCGAACTATTCCGCTGTTCAAAATGTTTTAGGCAAAAACCAAATGGTGTCTTCCTTCAATTCCGAGGCTTCTCCCGAATCAATTATTTTGTTCTTTTGATGCATTGTTCGTCTTTCTGAAGTGACAGTTCAACTTGAGCCTGTATAATAGAACTCGTGGGAGGGTGGCTTAGCTTATCGGGGACGAGGTGGACAATAGTTCTTCCATTCTTCGCTAGATCATGGCGATTGTTGGAGTTAGAAAGCTTAAACGACTTCTAGTCTATTGAAATACAGGTGGGATTCTTGGTCATGTGTATAAGATTCAAGATAGAGAAAGATTTTTTTATCAAGCAAAAAAAAATGTTTGAATGAGAGAAGGATATGGAATGGTAGTAGAGAGAAAGATTGAAACGGAAAAGAGGGAAAGAAAGAAACAAAAAAGATCTGGAACAGAAGAGAAATAAAGAAAAGATCTGGAACGGAAGTGAAAGAAAAAAGGAAAAGATCTGGAACGGAAGACAAGGAAAGACAAAATGATCTGGAACGGAAGAGAAGGAAAGAAAGGAAGAAAGAAAGAAAGAAAGAAAAGATCTGGAACGGAAGAGAAGGAAAGAAAGAAAGATCTAGAACGGAAGAAAAGGAAAGAAAGAAAGATCTGGAACGGAAGAGAAAGAAAGAAACAAAAGACCTGGAACGAAGGAGAAGGTATGAAAGACAGAAAGAAAGAAAGAAAGAAAGAACGATCTGGAACGGAAGAGAAGGAAAGAAAGAAAAGATTTGGAACGGAAGAGAAAGAAAGAAAGAAAAGATCTGGAACGAAGGAGAAGGAATGAATGAAAGAAAGAAAGAAAGGTCTGGCACGGAAGAGAGTGAAAGAAGGAACGAAAAGATCTGGAATGGAAGAGAAGGAAAGAAAGAAAGATCTAGAACGGAAGAGAAAGAAAGAAAGAAAAGACCTGGAACGAAGGAGAAGGTATGAAAGAAAGAAAGAAAGAAAGAAAGAAAGAACGATCACTAATTCATTAATAAATGCAACAAATAATGCGTTGATTATTTTATTAAAAAAAACGGTTCGTAAATCAAAGAAAAGGGGGGGGGGGCATCAAATATTTCCACATTAATATAATGAGATATTTTTCTCGATATAAAAAAATCTATTAAGCAATATTTTCTCGCCGAAAGCATTTGAAAATTTTAATTATGAAAGTGTTAATAAAGCCGAACAAATGCGGTTTTTTAAGTAAATAAATATATTTTTTATTTAACTAGCGGGACCTGTGGAAATTCCGCAGGGGACTCATTCAAATGTAATATATGGATGTTGGCAGCGTAGATGGAGACGCTCTGATATTATTGTACCTATTTACTATGCCTCCCCACGGGACAGAGTTAGACACCTGGGTCGTTTTTTAACGTGGAGACAAGGTACAAAAATAAAAAATTGTCTCAGTCGTGAAGGACTGATTCTCCACCGAAAGAGAACAAGAAATGGGAGTGCAACATCTGAAGAACAGATACTACACTTTGATCTTGACCAAAAGGCCAGGGTATTTATTTGCTCCCCCACTGAGCAAATTAGGCACAAGGCCGATTTTTAATGTGAGGAGTGAAGGGGAAATGGGGACCAACTCCCCGGGGAGTAGGGGAGCTGGATAGTGACAATTGGTATGAAGGGTTGCCCCTACATTGACCAAGGTCTTATATGTGGGGTTGCACCCACATATGGTCTTTGCTTGCAGCATCTGCCGGAACAGATGGTATTTATTTGCTCCCCCACTGAGCAAATTAGGCACAAGGCCGTTTTTAATGTGAGGTAAAAACCAGCTCCCCTAAAAGGGGTCACTCTGGTTACCAAAAATAATAATTGTCCCAGTATAGAGGGTTTCCCCTCCATTGACTGGTACAAATTATCTTAAGTGCAGTATCTGCCGGAACAGATACTACACTTGGATCTTGGCCCGAAGGCCATATTGTAGCTCTTTTGTTGAAACTGCAAAAGTATCTAAGTTAGTAGGGACGTCCACCGTAGCCCGGTCGTAAAGTACACTTAAATATGGTAATTTAAATACTTGCAAATTTCGAATGTATTATCATAGCTTTAATGTTCTAACGATTTTTATATATTATAAAGTTACGATTTCAAAAATAAAAAATATGTCCATATGACTTGGGTGCATTAGCATGAATCGAAACCGAAATAAAAACGTATATATATATATATATATATATATATATATATATATATATATATATATATGACTTGGGTGCATTAGCTTGAATCGAAACCGAAATAAAAACTTTTATATATATATATATATGTATTGAGCTCTCGTCAGCTAATACTCATGTGATGAGTATTGGCTGACAAGAAGTTGATATAGGTATAACAGTGGTTTCAGCTAGACGAGTGTTTTTCGTGAAAGATTTGTGAGGGGGGCTAGAAATTGGAGCTCAGACGATCACTTCCCATGGAAATAACGATAAAACAATGATAGGCTCGTAACGTCCCTTCTGTGGAAGAGAGGTTGCAGGAAAGAGCCCAAATATGGCAACAGTACTCCATCCTTGGACGTACTTGACGTTTATATAGATAGAGAATTGCATCAGCAGTGAGATATCTACTGGAGCGGTAGAAGGATCCCACCGTTTTTTCAGTGACCTTGGCAACAAATTTGATGCACGTGTTCCATTTCAGATCAGAAATAAAGGTCAATCCCAGAAGCTTGTCAAAACATGGAGCCTCCCCAAGACGAGTGTTATATAGTTCATTATTATTAGTATTGTTCTTATTCGTTGTTTCTTTTTTGTTATTTTATCGTTCGTTGTTAAGTCTTATTAAAAGTGATGCTTAGAGAGAGAGAGAGAGAGAGATTCTTATTACAAGTGTGAGTCTTAGAGAGTCTAAAGAGAGATGTTGTAAGAGAGATTTTATTGAGTGAGATTGTTGTTGCGTTCCGTGTTCGTTTTATGACGATTCATATATATTAAAAAGTACATACTTAGATGTGTTGATGGAAGAAGCTCTTAAAGTGAGGAGACAGTGTTGAGACATTGTGTAGACAGTCTTCAGACAGTCTTAGTGTAGATATGAGATGTGTATGTCAAGACATTTTATAACACAGATATATAGACATATAATAACAATTTTCACTTTACCTTTTGGTCGAATTACAACACAAAGACGACGTTTATAAAAACACATGATGGGTTTATTTCTTCTCACGACCGGTCGTGGTTTTCTGAGTCAAGAATTCAAAGCTTCACATTCTAAGTTTCAAAAGTGACCGTCTCGCTTCTAGACGTTCGAATCCCAACTCGACTGTCGTCTGTCGCCCTCAGACTCTCTCTGACTCTCCCCAGTTTCTCCTTTTTAACTCTAAAGTTTTCTGACTATATCTAGAACTTCCCATTTTCCATGACGTCATACACATGTTAAAACATGTGTCTTCTTTCACGTGTTCTGGACATGCATGTCCAAAACTTTTCCTTTGTTTACAAAAGGAATTTTAAACTTTATTCTCAGTAACCTATATTTCCAATATGTTAAAAACATGTTTATTAAATTATCTTGTATAGTTGCATTCCTCAATTTAATTTTTCATAACAGACTTGTCAACGCACATTCTTTTCTTGAAACTATTTTATCTCTAAGCTAAACAATGGTTTGTTTTACATTCCATTTTCTAATTCTCTCTCGTAATCTATTTCTAAACCTAATTTACGAAGTTCGAATTTCGTCTATTCTATTTCATTTTCATTTTAACTAAATCTCTCTATTTTTATACTTACATGAAAAGGGGACAGCCCTTATCATGTAACAAGAGCAATCCATTTCAATTGATGCCAAATTGGGATCAGAGCGTTGATGATGTAAAGATAGAAGCTTGGTTTTAGATGCATTAAAAGTAACCAGCCACCTCTTCCTCCACTGTACCACGTGCTCAAGATCAGAGGAGAGAGAATCAGAGTTAACTTTGTCATTTACGGCCTTTGATGTGTTGACATAGATGGTCGTGTCATCAGCATAGATGTCAACGAATGATTTAAGTGTGTGTTTTGGGAGATCATTGATGTAAATCAGGAAGAGAGTTGGGCCCAGGATGGACCCCTGAGGGACTCCAGCATTAATACTGTGGGCCTTTGATTTCTGCCCATCAACCACTACTCTTATAAGCCTATCAGAGAGAAATGATTTAATAATTGAGAAAAGTTTCCAGTTATACCGTAGCTGGAAAACTTGTGAACTAGGCCTTTATGCCATACCTTATCAAAGGCCTTCGATATGTCAAGAGCAATTGTCCTAGAAAGGAAGCCTTTGTCGAGAGATTCACTAATCCTATGAAATATAGCCGTTAGCACATCTGTTGTAGATCTGGTAGAACAGAAACTATATTGCATGTCACTAACCAGGTTATTTCTGCTGAGGTGGTTGACTATTTCTCTATTTAATATGGATTTTTTCCTATCTTGTATGTAGGTATTCTCAAGGAGTAATATTTCCAAGGAGTAATGAACTCTGAGAGTAATATATGGTACTATCGCCTCCCCGGGGGGGGGGAGGTTACTTGGTTGAGGAACGTCTTGGGAATGCAACCAGCTCCCCGGGGAATAAACGATATCCAAGGATATCTAAACGACAGACACATGCTGGAAACATCAATGAAAACGGGTCGATACGTCGTCGGCTATAACTGTCTGGCATGGGGTCGCTTCTTGTGTGGTCATTGCAGGCATCTTCCCATCGTCGGCATTAATGGCATGCTGAAATCGAATACTTGTATAAAAATAGCGACAAATGCATTTTTATAAAAATATAAAAAATATATATAAATTTATTTAACAGTTAACAAGTAGGAAGCATATTTAGTCGACCCATTGCTTATAGCGTACAAGCCTCAACTGTTTAAAACAATGAATTTGAAAGAGAGAGAAGAGGAGTGAAAGAGAGAAGTAGAGAGAGAGAGAGAGAGAGAGAGAGAAAAGAGAGAAGATATTTTCATACAGGTTAAAAATTGTTTTGTTTTCAAATGCCTGTTCTCCTGGTTTGACCTTTCTTAAATGATTCTGACACCGTTAAAAGTTTCATAACACCTGTCATTCAAACCCAAGCGACAGGCTCTAACCTTTTTAAAAAAATGTGTTCGCACCGAAATGTGTGTGTGTGTTTGTGTGTTTGCCTCCACAGGCCAAGTAAGACACAAGGTTTATTAAAAAAAGGGGGGGGGCTAGCCATTGTGCCACTATATATTCTAGGAATATGAACTTTTATCCTACCTATAGAATCGTATTGGAAAACTTAATTCAGAATTAAATAACTAACAGATGGTTGATATGCCGTAAACCAAACCGAACAAAACAAAACCAAACATATACTATTACTTCCATTAATGCACTATTTTAGTTTTATTATTGATGGAGATTGGGTATCTATCTGAAGACAAAACTTTATTATTACTTTTATTAATGTTCAATTCAGTTTACTATACTACTTCAAACTGATGTACCCTCTTACAGTGCTCAATTCATGGGGAGGGGGAGAAATGTAATATTATCCTCCCAGGCATTACCTCCATTTTGGGGTAGAGGGAGGTGGCAGTTTAGTATATGTTTGTTGTTCATGGTAATATCGTTCGCGCTTAGTAGAAATAAACGTTCAAAATAAATTACTTCAATTTTGATATATTAGAAAACAAAAAAAACAAATGCAAAAACAAAAAAACAAATGCAAAAACAAAAAAAAACAAATGCAATAATAAAAAAAATAACAAAGACATTAATTTTTGAACATTTTTTAATAGGGAATAAATACAATATTTCAGCACTTTTTTATGTTATTTTTGTTTTCTTTTCTTTTTTTTCTTTTTTTTTTTTTTTTGGATAAGAAACTTTTATTTCCTACAATGAATTGATATGCAAACCGTAATTGAATTGGAAATTGCATAGAATTAAACAAAACAAAAAAAAAGTCTTTAAAAAATCAATGAATAATATTACCAAAGGCAAGAAACGTTAATTTTATACTTACCTGCTTAACTCTTTTTTGCTTGAAAGTATTTTAAAGTGTTTTTATTTAATTTCTTTTTTATTGGGGCCCTTTGAGTCTTGTAAAACTGCCAAATTCAACATGGCGCCAGATTTGACACAATATGAAATCTTGATGTCTTAGAGTTAACAATTTTAAAATCAAGTTTCCACCGATTAGTACCAGTTACTGACTGTACTTTTGATTAACTTTCGGCTTGTTAAATCTACGACATTGAGGTTTTGTAACATAGCATGGATGCACGAATATAAATGCATGCGAAATGACCCAAAAAGACTACTAAAAAAGAGAATGATCACGAGAGAGATGTGGATAATGTTCGTAATCATGTGTGAGGTATGAACGATCACATGAGGGACGTTACAGCTGTAACGAGAGAATGAGGAAATAAATGTTGGATTGAAACCGCTATCTTCAGACAATTCTCACCTGGAATTTTCTGAAGATAGCGGTTTCAATCCTACCCAAAGCCGGGCAGAGGCTTACGTCACACCAGTAAAAGAGAGAATAAGGAAATAAATTTTGTTGCTTCCAAGAACAAGCGAGTTGGAGTTATTTCCTATTCTTTGTCTTGGTCTCCTTTGCGACTGAAACTGAACACAATGTGTGTTGGTTTCCGGAAAACATTACAATTTCATATTGTGTAAACTGCAACGCTATGTTGAATTTGTCGGGTTCATAAAACTTAGAGGGCATCGATTAAAAAACGTAAATAAAAATTTCAAATATTTTAAAACGCAAAATAATTAGGAAAGTGAGTAGAAAGTAACTTTTCTTGCCTTTGGTAGCAGTTATTTGTTGTTGTTTTTTTACCATTTTTACTATTTCCTACCATTATGCTTATACGATTGTTGTTGCTTGCACAGCAGCATTGCTTCCAACAAAGCCTTCATCAGATGACTCTGGAATCACGCATGGTTTTGGGGCTGAAGCATCATTATGGCTAGCCCAGGGCACTCCAGCAGTACCTTATCATAATACCACCAGACTTTGTTGAATTGTTCTCGCTTTGTGGGATTGGCATATACACGTCGATGCTGTTAGAGTTTTGTCTTGTATCTTTGGAAAAAGTCAAATATTAATAAAAAAAAAATGCAGATGTTGCGTTAACCATGAAAGATATACGCATGAATTAAAAATGGAAACTGATGGATCATTTTTAGTTATTTTCTTCACTCTTGAAAAAGCCCATGAAACAGTGGGTGAAACGTTGAGCAATTTAGTCTTTCTTTTCCATTTTTAATTCATACTATCGGATTTTTTAATCCTTTTACTATCATTTGTGTGTGTATGTGTGTGTGATATAGTAGTCATAGAATTTTATTTCCAATAATATATTATACATCATGTCTCTGCTTTTTTTTTTGCTTTTTTTTAACAGTTTGGATAGTTAATACTCTTAAACAAACGGTTGATTTAGTTCACAGGGCTGAGAATAAACAAAGGAAATCACAGAAAATAACTTACAGAATTGAAATCATCTGATGTGGATCTTGCCTAAACAATTTATCTAACAAACTCAGTAATAAGTGAAGGCTGCATTTGGACAAATAGTCTGTGTTTTTTATTTATTTCCAGCCCTATGAACTAAATCAAAATTTAGTTGCATGGGTACTGCTATAAACTGCTGAATACTGATAATAAACTAGCAGTTGATAATTTAATAATACCGTATGGCCGAGCAATATAGAAATATAAAAACAAATATTATGCCCATATAAAGGAAAATAACACTAAAAATATGACAATCTAAGGTTAGTGCATTTATTGAAATAATTGTTCTGCAAAACTTATAAACTATTTATACTGATAGTTCTAGATTATATAGCACATTAGGTAGCGCATAGCATATGATGATAGGCTGCAAATTACCAAAAAACTCTAAATTGTCATTGAGGAAAACAGTGACTTTTGTTATTTGGTATATATGTATATTCTTAGTGCTGATGAATGCCCCACTGATATAAGAATAATAATAATAAAGCATATGCAGAGGGTTATACATAAAAGAATCAGTAAACAATTTTATGTTTGTATAGACAATAAAACTGAACTAAAAATGGGTGTCTGTTCCCAATGAAGTGGTATATATATATATATATATATATATATATATATATATATATATATATATATATATATATATATATCAAAAATAAAAATACCAGCGATGGTTCACGTTATGTTGTTTTGAAAAAAGAAAAAAACCGAATGAATTTGTGAAATAATCAACGTTTCGTCCCTATTGCAGAGGACATCTTCAGGATATTAAAAGGAAAAATGCAAAAAAAGAAAATGATCATAGACCATACGAAAATGAAAAGAAAATAGTGTTAGAATCCTACCCATATCGGGAAGGAAAAACATATGTGTGTGTATAGGAAGGTTGGGTTGTTATATATAGACATTGAACAACTCAACCTTTCTATACACACACATATGTTTTTCCTTCCCGATATGGGTAGGATTCTAACACTATTTTCTTTTCATTTTCGTATGGTCTATGATCATTTTCTTTTTTTGTATTTTTCCTTTTAATATCCTGAAGATGTCCTCTGCAATAGGGACGAAACGTTGATTATTTCATAAATTCATTCGGTTTTTTTTTTTCAAAATATATATATATATATATATATATATATATATATATATATATATATATATATATATATATATATAATTTACTATAATAATTATTAAATATCTACAGACACTAGTGTTTCATCCCTTTGGGAATCACCAGTGCAGGGTGTCACAATTAACACCGATTAATAGATTCGAACCCAGCAACAGAAGCCATCTCTGACTCCATTAGCAAAGACCTAATCCATTCGGCCATCGTTAACCGCGAAAAATACTGTTGAAATTTAAACATTTATTTTTAAATGTTTTTTTTAACGTCTGTCAGAGTGATCTAATCATTATATGATGATCTGTACATAAAGAATTCTGTTTGAAATTCCATACAGATGCCAGAGTTTGACGAAATTAAAGACGGTTAGAAGTTAAATCTACCGAAATATTGTGAGAATAAACATTGATGATGAGAACAGTAGTCCGAATAATTCAAATGTTACAAATGGCAAGTGCTCGACTGAACTTTAATCTATGGTTCTCCCGTGTCAAACTTTTACAAAAAAAACACTCTACTAGCTACAACCACTATAGACGATTTCTCTCACTCTCTATCTGTGCTTTCATGAACAAAGCTTCTTTCCTAGAATTGTCCGCCTGTGGAACACTGTTCTTGTGTCCTGCTTCACAGTTGAATACAACATAATGAACTTCAAATCCAATGTAAACAAGTTCTTGTTGAGCCGTCCACATAAGTGATCGAGTTCCACCCAACTTACACCATTAACGATTGTTGTCCTACCACCTTACATTCATTAACCCTTGTCCTCGAGTAGCCTTCAGGCCTTGATAAGTGGTGGAGCCCAAATAAAAATAATATATAAGTTCTCATCTAAAAATTCTGAAACCTGACAGTGTAGGTTTAGTACTAGACTGATATAGTGTTTGGTATAATGGTTGGTGTTTGCTAATGAGCTGGGAGAGTAGAGTTCAATCCTTGGTTGAGTCACAATAAAGCTTGAAAAACAATGATAGTATTTGATGCCTCCTTACTAAGTAATCATCCTTGATCCTCACTTTTATAATGTTAAGTGTAGTAATCTAGGAAAAGAAGTGGTGTCCTCCCCTACATCTTAAAAGAGAGACCTTAGGTCACACTGGTAGATGCTCCGACGAACTACAAGCCCTTGTACACCCTCGACGTAAATATCCCCGACAAACCCAACAAGCAGCAAAATCCCACCCTTACACAGTAAAGATGCCCAGATGCCGGAAAGCCTTCTACGCTAATAGTTTCTTTCCTAGGTCTGCTAGACTTTGGAATTCCATTCTGGGTTCCTGTTTCCCTGACAGTACTGATGTTCAGAAGTTCAAGTATAATGTAAACAAATATCTTGCTGCTCAACTCCCTATATAGTATCCTTGCAACTTATGTCCCAGATAGTAGCCCCCCCCCCCTACATCAAAGTGGCACTGTGCCTTGTTTGGGGTGAAAATGCAATAATAAATGAATAAATTAAAAAAAAACTTAATTACGGTCGATCCATTTATTTAGTTTTTAATAAATGTGACTCTAGATTTAAGCCTTTTGTCAATAGTGTGTGTGTATATATATATATATATATATATATATATATATATATATATATATATATATATATATATATATAAAGCTGTGTGTGGAGGGGGTGTCTGGTCACGAATAGGCTCCTATATGGTTGACTATTTCAAAAAACTGATCACATATAATGATAGAAGATGTATCGAGACACGGGAATGGGTATGTTTGATCTGGCAGAACGGTGGTTCATTAAAATTGTGGGGTCTGCGTTCGGGCCTGGTCCACAAAGTATGGAAATAAAAAATTTAAAAATTAAAAAAAAAAAAACGTTTACAAGTGTTTTTGTTATAGATGTACATAAGAATATTTTGATAAGTATGTTTTAACTTAAATAGGGATGGTATAATAAAATTGCGGGGGTCTGCGTTCGCGCCTGGCCTCCATGGAATGGAAATAAGCACAAACTTTAATAAAGACTTTTCATATCTATCTGCGTAAGTATACTTTGATAATTATGTTTCAGTTTGAAGAAATATGGTATAATAAATTTATGGAGTGTTGGTTCGCGCCTGACCTCCATAGAATGGAAATATGTCACAAAGTTTAACAAGTTTTTTTAATATAGATCCATGGAATATTGTGATAAGCGTTTCAGTGTGAACAGGTATGGTATAATAAATTATGGGGTTTATCTATTTTATTTTTACTTTCATCATATTTTGCTTTGGTTTTAATACCCCCAAATTCAACCCAAATTACAACTTTTCCTTTTCATAACCTATCATACTTTCATAAATCAGAGTCCATTTTCTGTAGGCTGTTATTGAACCCAGTCAACGACGGGTACTTTTGCTAGTATATATATATATATATATATATATATATATATATATATATATATATATATATATATATATATATATATATAATCATTCAAACACTACCGTGTTTGAATATAGGTTAAGTGGCAGTTTTTGTCATTTAGAACTGCTTTAAAGCTTCACCGCTCACTCATTTTTCGTTCGAGACAAGACATGAAGCCACTTGATGTAAGGAGCTAACAAGAACAAAATTTGATTATCAAAAAGACAGGAGAGGCTTATTGGCCTTAATCTTTAAAAAAAATCAAGACCGTAGGTATGAGGAAACTTTAACGGCAAAATCATATTAATCATTCAAACACAGTAGTGTTTGATTATATGATTAAATGGCAGTTTTAGTCATTTAGAACTGCTTTAAAGGTTCACCGCTCACTCATTTTTCGACCAAATTTCAAACAATTATTAAAGTTTATAGTTCACGTTCTCAGCTATATCGTGAAAAAAAAATGTTCAATTTTCGTTCAGTAAAATAAAAATTATGATAAATTTTCTGGTGTTCAAAATCGTAAAAATATGTAAGGAGGTGAGCGATGCTTTTTATCACTGGTTTCCATAGCAACCACGTCACTTCAGCAACTACTGTAGCTACTAATTCGAAAAGAGATGTAACAAGTAAAACAGACAGAATGAAAGCATGAAAGAGAGATAGTTGGGGAGATTTTATTGAAAGCAGACGAGTGCCGTACATTGTTATTACATATGTGTTTATGAGGGCAAAAAAAAAAAAAATAAGACTGAAATTAAACAAAGAACAAGTGAATTTATTGGCAACCTGTAAAAATCATAGATTAAAATCGAAAAATGTGATCATAAAAAGTAATATGGTTAAGCTTAAACATGGAAAAGTAAAGGGTTAGTTGTTAAAACTAGAAAAGAAAAGATATCCTAATAAAAATATAATAAATTTATAACTTAAAAACATTGCAGCATTCAGATTTTTAAAAATTCAATTTATAACATTATATGATTAATTCTTAACGTTGCAAAATTTGAAGTTATAAATTTATTATATTGTTTTACTCGAATATCTTGTCCTTTTCTTTTCCATGTTTAAGCTTAACCATATTACTTTTCATGCTCGCATTTTTCTATTGTAATTTATATATATATATATATATATATATATATATATATATATATATATATATAAGTGAACGTGTCTGTCTGTCTGTGTGTCTGTCTGTGTGTCTGTCTGTCTGTGTACATTTCCCTGCGCAATAACTCTGTCAATTTTTAGTCTATAGACTCGAAATTTGAAATACCGCCTACTGAGATTTGGGAAAATCGATGTGACGGGTGTCAGACAGAAATTTGGCTGTTAAGGGGTCAAATTTCAACGATTTGACCTTTAAGAACTCTACAAAACTCCTCCGACAATTTTGGGTCTAGACATTTGAAATTTTAGATATAGGTTCCTTGAACCTGGATCTAACTTAATAAAGTGATTTAAGCCCGAAACTATAAATTTTAAGGGGTCATAATAGGGGTCAAAGTTTTAAAAAATTAACCATTTTTTTTGTTTTTTTGCTTTTTTTGCACAGCATACACCTCCAAACACCCGAGCAACGCCGGGCACCCCTGCTAGTATATATATATAATGGAAATATCTTATTTTCATAGATTAAAATATGCTTCTATATGTGCTTTTTTGTCGAAGAGCAGAAAGTGGATCTTGGGTTTAATTTTGGCAACCGCGTAACTTTCTATTCCTTAGTTTGTCCTTTAGTCCTCACATTCCATGAGGGATGGTTTCTACCAAAGGGGGAAGAACTGCTGTTTTCTGAGTCAGAATCTAATCCATCTAACACTTATCTTTGACAAGTTTTGACCTTGAAGTATTTTTTGTTGTTGTTGTTGTTTTAGTTCCTTACTTCAATAATTTCCCCCACTCTTTATCTGTTCCTAAACCTAAACGTAGATTCCATGAACAAAGCTTCTTTGTTCGAACTGCACGCCTGTGGAACTCTGTTCCGCTTTCCTGCTTTCCAACTGACTACAATATGGTCGTCTTTAAGTCCAATGTAAACAAATTCTTGATGAGCCATCCCCTTATGTAATCCAATTTACCAAATTTCAACTACTAACAATGACTACGACATGCTCTCCTTGACCACTGAACACTCATTGACCCTTATCCTCGAGTAGCCTCCGGGCCTTAGTAAGTGGTGACTCCTTTGTAAAAAAAAAAAAGAAAAAAAAGTAGCTTCATGCCTTGTTTGGAGCGATTAAAAAAAAAAGGGTTTATTTTAATAAATAATAAATAAATGCTCGCCTGAAAGTATTGCAAATCATGGTTTCATTTTTTTTTTTTTAATTTATGTATTTCTTGCGGTTATTTCTGGATAATCTTGTGAAAGAAGTTGATCTTCCTATTAACACACCAAATATATATGATATAAAAAAAAAAAAATTTTTTTAAAAACAGCTGTTAACATCAACATCAAATCAAGTTAGAGAGTTTGTCTACTTGGCCACAAGCTGTCTTCATCTAATGACGGTAAACAGCTGCAATTCACGGAAGAAGCTTAGGTTTCTCAAAAAACGACACCGTCCTAACTTCTAAGCATATATTATACAATAACAACACTTAAAATTGTCTATCTTACTCTTAACTAGAAATATCTCAGTCACCACAATACCACATTCACTCCAGGGACTGTCCTACTAAGATAAACCCTACTTTGAAAAATTTTACTGTAAATTTATATTCATAAATGAACTCCCTGACAAAATTGCCTGTGAGATGGGTATATATGCTGACGACACCACACTCTATAACAGACACGACAGGAAAACAAATGAACACATATCTAAAGAAATGGCAGAAGCACTCGAGGATGACCTCCGATCTGTAGTGGAATGGGGACATAAATGGATGGTCACATTCAATGCTGCCAAGACAAAACTCGTTTCCTTCAATAATTACAAGAAACCTTCTCTACCACCAATGGCCAATGACTCTTTATCTGAAAGTACATCCTTTAAACTCCTCGGCCTAACGCTCTCAGGAAACATGAGTTGGAACAATTACATCGAGAGTATCACCAGGACTGCTGCGAAGAAGGTAGGTTCTCTCTACCGTGCTAGAAAGATACTAACGCCCGAAAGTATCCTATACCTCTATAAGGCCACCATTCGCCCATGTATGGAGTATTGTTGTCATATTTGGGTTGGTGCATCTACCACTAGTCTCTCGCTCCTAGACACGGTTCAAAAGAGAGTCGCCAATCTGATAGATCCTGAACTGTCATCTAAACTTCAGCCCCTGTCCCATCGACGAAATGTTGCATCCATCTGCCTTCTCTACAAGTACTTTAACGATGAATGCTCTGAAGAACTGTAAGCACTTGTGCCCCCCTCGACGTAAATATCTCCGACAAATCTGACAAGCAGCAAAATCCCACCCCTTCACAGTAGAGATCCCTAGATGTAAGAGAGCCTTCTACTCCAGTAGTTTCTTCCCCAGGACAGCTAGACTTTCGAATTCCCTGCCGGGTCCCTGCTTCCCCAACTGTACTGACATGCAGAAGTTCAAGTGCAACGTGAACTGACATCTTGCTGCCCAACTCCCTACACAGTACCCCTGATGCCCATGTCCCTGATAGTAGCCCCCTACAACAAAGTGGCAATATGCCTTATTTAGGATGAAAATGTAAAAAAAAATAAAAAATTTAAGAAAAATAAAAAATAATAATTCTATAAAACTTTTACAAATTTGTGTTTCCCTGGAGTGAATGTGGTATTGTGGTAACTGAGATATTTCTAGTTAAGCGTAAGATAGACAATTTTAAGTATTTGAGACCAAGGTTGACCAACGACACCCATTATTTCTCCACACTTTTGAATGGCCGTGTGCATAATTTGTTCATAATATATAATTTTGTGCAAATAAATATTTCAAACAGAACTGAATGGTCATGTCTTATTAATGAGATGTCTGAAGTCGAACCCACGGGAGTATTGTAGTATCTGTTCTGTTATCATTAAATCATCCTCCCAGACATTACCTTTTCCCTTTTTTTGTTTGAGCGGAAGTAGTGTAATATTTGTTCTGCTGACATAATGCCTCCTTTTTAAGGGAAAGTTAAGTAGTATCTGTACTGTAGTTATGAAACCATACTCCCAGGTATTACCTCCTAGACCGAGAAGGAAAATCACCAACTAGACCTCTACTGGATGAGTGCAAAAAATACTAGGACCTTGGGGAGACTTATTGTCACCCAAATTCTAGTGAAGACCAATGGTTGTAGCCAGTGATAAGTTAATGGCAAGTGGCTGTTGCAATAATGCAAAGTCATTTGCAAAAGGGATCAAAAGAGAAGGAGAGTACTGGGAAAACTTGTTGTTATCCAAACTCCAGAGAACCCCACCTGTTCTTGTCAGTGAGTAATCGCTGATGTTGATCTTTGTGAGAACTAGTGACGACTACTACTAACTCCATTTCCGCATTCAAATATTTTGAAAACTTTTCAAAAGTATTTGAGATCAAGGATGACCAACGACACCCATTGTTTCCTCACACTTTTGAATAGCCGTGTGCGTAATTTGTTCATTAAACATTTTTATACAAGTTAGAAAAGCATTTCATCCAAGGCATGAAAATTGTTAAACAAAATGTTTTTTTGCTTAACAATTTTCATTCCTTGGATGAAATGCTTTTCTAACTTGTATCGTATCTTTTTAAGATTATATTTTATTTAATTTATTAATTTGGATTAAAAAAAATGAATGTGGTTTTGCATGTATTTATAAAAACTCTTCTGCTCTCTATTTCAGTTTGTATTTCTCCTCACACTACAACTCATTTTTGCAACTCCCTCTTTGTCATACATGTCTGAATAATGAGAAAATATGAATTTTTTTAACAAAAACTTTAAAATAAGTTTTTTAGATTAAATTTTTTAAAACTTCTTTCAAAATAGAAAATCTTTACAATTTAATAAGGAACATATTTCATTAAAAATATTCAGTGGATAACGAGAAAAATAGAGATGAAAATTTCAAAAGGACTGTATAACTGGTTATGCTCAATAGCAGTCCTCGCCAGCAAAAGTCTTTGTTATTGTTATTCTATTATTATTATTATTATTATTATTATTATTATTATTATTATTACTGTTTAAAAGATTTTGTGTCCTGCTCTTTTGCGCGAGGACTAATTTTGTTCAAATAAATATTCAAAGTGAAAAAGATAGAAATTGAAAAAAGAATAGAAAGATTAATAGGACGACAACCCTAAAAAATGGACTGATCTGATAAAGGTTGATATTGTCATACTTACTGATCCACAACAATTGGCAGTATTTTTTTATGAGGGTCACCACTTATCAAGGTCTAAAGGCCACTCGTGTATAAGAGTTTATGAGTGTACGTTGGTCACTGGGATAACAACGTATTAATAGTTAGTGGTGGAAATGGATTATTAGGGGCAAGGGGGGGCTCAACAAGAACTTGTTTACATTGGACTTAAAATTGTTTCCAAGCATGTGGCGAACCTCTCTGGATTATGTAAATGAAAAGTCGAGTATAGCATACTGAAATCTGCTTTCTCCTGTAAAAACAATAGTTGAAAAGTCTGAGGAAATTAAAAAAAAATTTTTTTTAAATGATCCATATGCTGTTTGGGACTTTGGTTTCCGGCAGCATCATTCATAGTAAACAGGTTCGGCACCAAGTTTGGGCTGCAACCCAGTTAACACGTCGATTGGCACATCATTTTGTAGAAATATATCAGTGGGGCCACAAAATGTGTTTTCGTAAGTTTGTATAATACTTTAGACGCATATTCTGAAAACGCATTTTCCTTTAATTTTAACGTTTTCGCATTTTTCTTTTTTTTTTTCTTCCTTTTAAGATTGTAACGCTGGGTATGGGGCAGCCAAACCAGCTGCCAACATTGCCCCGCTTTTTTATTGAAACCAACCGAGAGCTCTTTTTAGTATCCTCGCTGTTCCCTTAAGTGCAATTGTCTGAATCTCTTTTGCACTTGGTTCACCAGGAATATTAGTTAGATAGCACTTCAGGTTCTTCTTCATAAGTCCTGTGACACCTATGATAACTGGTATGATCGATATCCCCTTTAGGTTCCAGTTTCTTTTCATATCATACATGAGTAGTATGCCGATTAAGGTGCTACAAAAAAAGAGTGAAAACAGACTGACTCTTAAATGTAGACATACAACAAAAAACACAGACTGAAACATTCTTAGGGATCCTACTATGGATGGGGCTGGATTGTCATCACATTGTACAAGAATCCCATTCCTTCTAAAAAGAAGCGAAACGGCTTTGAATAATTTCTAAAGAGCCCGCATTCCTCCAACAGCAAAAAGATCGAAGAAAATAAATGTGGAAAGAGACAACCTTTATTACATCTTGTCATTAGAAATTTCAAGACGGTATAAACTCCAGGAAGTGACGTTGTTGTCAATGAAACCATGATTTCCTGGAGATGAAAATTAAAGCTGCTGCGAAAAAGGTTCATAATTACGAAATAAAACTCTTCAAATTCTGTTCACTGAAAGGCTTTACATACAATCTGTCCATCTATTCAAAAAAGTCTGAATTAGATCAAAGGGCGGTAGGATTAGCAAAGAGAATGTGTGTTTACAACAGATTGTTGGCAGTCTTGGTAATGAAAAGAAGTCGTCGATAAATATTGTTGATGTTGCATCATTACAAACATGTTAATAAAATTGTGGTTAAAATCCACAAGGCGTTGACATCAAGATCCTCATCCTCTGATCGTTTCTGCCTTTATATGAGGCAAGCAAAGATGTCTTAGACACGACACTGCAAATCAATGGAGCAAAAGTGGCAACATTGCCTCTGCTTCATTCCTTTGTGTGTTCTGGACCAAACCTCCTTGACTCAGTATGCAACCACTTAGCCTTGCTGTTCTTGGTATCAGGGGCAAAAACCTGTAATCCATCAGATTAATAACTAATTAAGGCAAACGAGGTAGGATTAGCAAAGAAAATGTGTGTACAACAGATAGTTGGCAGTATTGGTAATTAAAAGAAGTCGTCGATAAATATTGTTGATGTGGCATCATTACAAACGTGTTAACAAAGTTGTGGTTAAAATCCACAAGGCGTTGAAATCAAGATCTGTCATCCTCTGGTCGTCTTTTCCTCTGTATGTGACAAGCAAAACGGTCTTGGATATGACACCATGAATCAATGGAACAAAAGTGACAACATTGCCTCTGCTTCATTCCTTTGTGTGTTCTGAGTCAAACCTTCCCTGACTTCGTATGCAACCACTGAGCCAAAATCTGGCACATGATTTTTGTGATCTCTATTCAGAAGTCACACTTGCTTAACAAACAAAATAGCATGACAGTGCCAGTGAATACAGGGTGGAACGATAAAATTGTCACCCTAGAAAAGACGACATGATTCCATTTCTGTTTGATGAAAACCAGTTTTCTTTCTTTGTTGCAGACCATTTACTAGTTACTCAGTTGTGTTCAGATTCCAAGAGCAAGAGGAGCCTTCTATCATGTCTGAAAGTGACGCAATGTTCAATGAGCGAGATCGGAGATGTGCCACTATACAACTCATGCTCTCTACTGATCCAAGTTATGACAACAGGACCATTGCCAGCACCCTCAAAATGCAAATCCAGATGATTCAACGTTTGAGGGCACAGCTCAACAAAGTTTCTGGCTACGGTTATAATCTTTGGTGTGGTTTCAAGTGAGGGCCACATCATGCCACCTCACATCACTGGCGCCACTTTTCCCCTGACCTGAACCCGTTTGGTCATACGTTGAGAATATCATCAATATGAACTCTGACAATCTCTCTCTTAGCAGTTGGAAATAATTATATACGTTACGTCTAATTTAGAATCAAGTTCTCAAACAGTTGTGTGCATGGATTGGCTCTTGATTGTTGTCAGCATCCGATGGCCAACCACTACACTCATCATCTTCAAGACTCTCATCACTGCCACAAAATATCTTAAACCATCATGATGCTGTGTATTCAGTAGTCGTTCCTGGGTTTCATTGTGAGCTGTTAGATATGTTTTGTACAGAAATTCATCTGATAAGTATCGAAAATCGAAAAAATCTGATCTTAGAAATAGCTTTTTTCTCTCATAGATAAAAAAAAGAATTTATACAGGGAAATATTTTACGTTTGGCCGGTGTAACATAAACTATTTCCCTGTATAAAATAGCTTTTTTCTCTTAAAAAAAAAAAAAAAGAAGAATTTTTACAGAGGAATTTTCTACATCAGCAAAGGGAAATAAAATATCAGCAAATTATTTCTTCTAAAAAACAAACAAAAAAAAGAACAGAATTATTGTCATCTGGAGATATAGCTCAGTGGTAGAGTATTCGACTACAGATCGAAAGATCCCCTGTTCAAGCCCTGGTGTGCCTCACCATTTTATTAAAAAATTTTCTTATTAATGAGTTCAATTTATGATAAAAGAAGTACCATTTAAAATCGCCGCAAATCATTTCTTCGTTTGCATATTTTAAAACTAAAAATTAATCAGAAGTGACTTTTCCAGGGCATTCATCTTCAAGCCCAAATATCAGCTGACGTGATATTGTAAACAAACACAGACGGAATTTGATGAATTACATTATCATTATTATTTTTTAATCTTTTATTTTTTTGCGAATTACTCCATGAGGCAAATTATTTTTCCTAATATATAATAATCAACAGAGGATTGATTCTGTAATCATACATATGCAATCTGCATAAATTAAAATATGTTTAAGCGTATTGTACGACTGGGCAACTCAAGGCGGCCAGCTAGTATATTATATATGAATAAATATTAAAATTAAAAACACCTGAAGCTATGTTTATCAAAACCCAGCAGCGTACAATCAATAACATTGCTTATGAAACCAGTGATAATATTTAAAAATGCTTAACGTAATAAAATTTCATCCTGTGATGTTAGTTCTAGAATTGAAATTATTCTCATTCCTCGAACAATATGAAACGTTCCTCCAATATCTACCCGTCTTCACAGCAAAGTTTGGAAATTCTTTTCTTTTCTTAAACATTTTTGCTATTTTAAATTTTTACCTGATGATGATTCGACAAAGAATCGAAAGCGTTTGTGATACATATGGGCTATATATTGATATTTTGTTTTTTATTTTAATCCAGAGAAAGATCATGAGGGAAATAGAAAAAACAGAGGATGTCTGTGACTTTCAACCAAGTTTCCTTAAATGAAAATGGCTACCTAAACACACACACACACACACACACACACACACACACACATATATATATATATATATGTATATATTTAGATATATATGATATATAGATATAGATATATATGATATATATATATATAAATATAGATAGATATATATGATATATATAGATAGATATATATGATATATATATAGATAGATAGAGATATATGATATATAGATAGATAGAGATATATGATATATATACATATAGATATATATATATGATGTATATAGATATATGATATATATATATGATATATATAGATATATGATATATATATAGATAGATATATATGATATATATATAAATAGATATATATATATATGATATATATATAGATATATATGATATATATATATAGATTGATATATATGATATATATATATAGATAGATATATATGATATATATGATATATATATAGATGGATATATATGATATATATATAGATGGATATATATGATATATATATAGATGGATATATATGATATATATATAGATGGATATATATGATATATATATAGATGGATATATATGATATATATATAGATGGATATATATGATATATATATAGATGGATATATATGATATATATATAGATGGATATATATGATATATATATAGATAGACATATATGATATATATATAGATAGATATATATGATATATATATAGATAGATATATATGATATATATATAGATAGATATATATGATATATATATAGATAGATATATATGATATATATATAGATAGATATATATGATATATATAGATATATATATATAGATAGATATATATATGATATATACATATGATATATATATAGATATATATATATATGATATATATAGATATATATGATATATATATACATAGATATATATATATATGATATATATAGATAGATATATATGATATATATATATAGATATATATGATATATATGATATATATATAGATAGATATATATCATATATATATATATATAAGAGAGAGAGATAGATATATATGATATATATAGATAGATATATATCATATATATATATATAAGAGAGAGAGAGATAGATATATATGATATATATATATAGATAGATAGATAGATATGATATATATATATGATATATATATAGATATATATATGATATATATATATAGATATATATATATGATATATATATAGATATATATATATGATATATATATAGATATATATATATGATATATATAGATATATATATATGATATATATATAGATATATATATATGATATATATAGATATATATATGATATATATATAGATATATATATATGATATATATAGATATATATATATGATATATATAGATATATATATGATATATATATAGATATATATATATGATATATATAGATATATATATGATATATATAGATATATATATGATATATATATAGATATATATATATGATATATATATATAGATATATATATATGATATATATATATAGATATATATATATGATATATATATATAGATATATATATATGATATATATATATATAGATATATATATATGATATATATAGATATATATATATGATATATATATAGATATATATATATATATATGATATATATATAGATATATATATTATATATATATAGATATATATGATATATATATATAGATATATATATATATGATATATATATATATGATATATATATATATAGATATATATATATATGATATATATATATATGATATATATATATGATATATATATAGATACATATATATGATATATATATATATGATATATATATAGATACATATATATGATATAGATATAGATACATATATATGATATATATATAGATACATATATATGATATATATAGATACATATATATGATATATATATAGATACATATATATGATATATATATAGATATATATGATATATATAGATAGATATATATGATATATATAGATAGATATATATGATATATATATAGATATATATGATATATATATAGATATAGATATATATGATATATATATATATACATATATATGATATATATAGATATAGATTTATATGATATATATATATATATTATATATATATATAGATATATATGATATATATATGATATATATAGATATATATATATATAGATATATATGATATATATAGATATATATGATATATATAGATGATATATATATATAGATATATATGATATATATATATAGATATATATGATATATATATATAGATATATATGATATATATATATATATATAGATATGATATATATATATATATAGATATATATGATATATATAGATATATATGATATATATATAGATAGATATATATGATATTTATAGATATATACGGCAATTAAGTCACACAGAATTTTCTGTTTCATGCTTGTAAGGACTTGTTAAGCTAATATAAAGAATTGATTTCATGTTCTGTATATATATATATATATATATATATATATATATATATATATATATATATGTTTATATATATATATATATATATATATATATATATATATATGTTTATATATATATATATATATATATTTATATATATATATATATATATGTTTATATATATTTATATATATATGTTTATATATATATATATTTCTTATTGAACTCATTTTAATGTGTACGAAATCCGTGGAATTTAGTTTTTGTGATATTATGTACTGTCAGGTTGACGGGGTTTCAATGGGGAGTCCGTTGGCCCCAACTTTAGCGGATATTTTCGTCGGGTATTATGAATCCGTTATGTTTCATTCTACATCTAAACCCACTGCATATTTCAGATATGTTGACGACACTTTTGCTATTTTTCCTTCGCAAAGTGATGCGTCGACATTTTTTAATAGGCTGAATTCTTTACATGGGGCTCTCAAGTTCACTATGGAAAGTGAGAAGGACAATTCGCTTCCTTTCTTGGACGTTCTTGTCGAACGCTCAAGGGGGGGCTTTCTCACTACAATTTATAGAAAGCCGACATTTACTGGACTATATGTGAACTGGTTGTCTTTTGTACCTAAATCACGTAAGGTCGGTTTAATTAATACTTTGGTACATAGAGCCCTCATGATTTGTTCGCCTAACAGATTGGATGTCGAACTCGATAAGATCAGGGAAATATTCATAAATAATGGTTATCCTGTTGACCTTATTGATGATTGTATTTTCAAAAAGGTTGCGGATTTTAAATCCCCTAAAAAGTTTGGACCCTTGAAATGCCCGGTTTATTTGAAATTACCGTGGATAGGGGAGGGGAGTAATATAATTTCAAAAAAGATTCGAAGAAGTATTTACGATTGCTTCAATTCGGTGACCTTGCGTGTGGTATATACTACGAGATCTGCTTTTCCGTCTTTCCGCAAGGATAGTTTGCCTTACATTCAAAATAGTAATATTGTATATCAGTTTAAATGCCAGTGCGATGCTGGTTATGTTGGGCGAACATCCTTGCACCTTTTGACTCGTATAAACCAGCATGTTCCATCGAAGATCAGACAAGGGAGGATGGGGTTTGGAGGTCTCCCTCCTTCTGCAGCCTTGGACTCTGCTATTGGCCAGCATTTGGTTGACAACCCATGCTGTGCCGATAGATATAAAATAGATTGGTTCGAGGTGCTACATAGAGCGGACTCCAAAAATCATTTAAAGATTTTGGAGGCTGTCTCTATTGCGGTGCGTCAACCTTCTTTGTGCCGGCAAAAAGAAACATCTAACGCATTGTTTCTCTTTGGGGAACTTTGAATTTTTTTTCTCCCGCTTTTTTTTTTTTTTTTTTTTTTTTTTTTTTTCTCCCTCGTTGTGCCAACATTTTTAATCGTTTTTTAAACGTAAATAAATTTAATTAATGCCCCCGTACGTTGGCACATTAAATAAGTTCCCCTATAGAACTCTTTATTTTCGCCACAATATTATTTAGATTGCTATCGATTTGCTCCTGAAGAGATGATAGCCGAAAGAGCTCTCGAGAAACTGCCGCCTACCATTTTATTTAAAACCATATATATATATATTTATATATATATATATTTATATATATATTTATATATATATATTTATATATATATATATATTTATATATATATATATATATATTTATATATATATATATATATATTTATATATATATATATATATATATATTTATATATATATATATTTATATATATATATATATATATATATATATATTTATATATATATATATTTATATATATATATATATATATTTATATATATATATATATATATATATTTATATATATATATATATATATTTATATATATATATATATATTTATATATATATATATATATATATATATATATTTATATATATATTTATATATATATATATATATATATATTTATATATATATTTATATATATATATATATATATATATTTATATATATATATATATATATTTATATATATATATATATATATTTATATATATATATATATATATATATTTATATATATATATATATATTTATATATATATATATATATTTATATATATATATATATATATATATTTATATATATATATATTTATATATATATATATATATTTATATATATATATATATATATTTATATATATATATATATATATATATATATATATATTTATATATATATATATATATATATATATATATTTATATATATATATATATATTTATATATATATATATATATATATATATATATATATATATATATGCATGCAGTTTTCAATGCAATCAAATTCCTGCCCATGTTTTTACTAGCGAATGGCCGGCCGGGCTTTTATTAGATAAAGGTTCAGCAGACATCTTCCTTTGTTCAGTTTTGGAGAAAGATAAATTGTCCTTCTTTGTGTAATAAAAGGTACCTTGTTTTAATCTGAGTTTAGATATGTTTCCTGTTTTTATTTATACCTTACATGTCATATTAGTTTAGTTTCTTTTTATTATTATATATATATATATATATATATATATATATATATATATATATATATATATATAGGATGGAACGATAAATTTCTTGCCCCAAAGAAAACAACACTCTGGCCTTGTTTTAAAAATTTTATTGAAAAAAATCAATTCCGGTAACTTGATTATTTAGTAGAGTTGACATCTATTGAATGTAGCCACCTTCAGCCTCAATCACCGCTTTGATACAGATCCGGAACTGGCAGCATGCCTTTTCCATAAGTGCTGGCAGGAGCTCTGTGAATATTCAATGGATGGCGGTGATCAGGCTGGCTTTGGTGTTGTGGGAGGTCATGTTGGTGATAGTCTCAATGTATGACCAAATGAAGTAGTTCAGTAGGTTTAGATCGGGGGGATGAGGGCTAGTGCGAGGAGGGTTCAAAGTCGTAGCACTCCTTCTAAAGTCAAGTCTGGGTTTCTTTGGAGTTGTGGGTTGGCACAGACTCCTACTGCTGCATTCAGGGTCTACCAGCAGCCATCTGATTGTAGCAAGGGATCACCACACTCTTCAGCACATCCAGGTATACTTTCAAGCCAACTTTGAAGATGTGAGGTGGCATGATATGGCTCTCACTTGAAACTACACTAAAGATGGTAACTGTGGCTGGAAACTTTGTTGAGCTGTGCCCTCAAGCGTTGAACCATCAGGATTTCATTATGAGGCTGCCTGCAATGGTCCTATTGTCATAACTTTGATCAATAGAGAGTATGAGTTATACAGTGGCGCATCTCCGATCTCGCTTGTTTAATATTGTGTCATTTTCAGATAATAATAAAAGACCGGTATCGTTCTTGGGATTGGTAAACAACTGGCCAACTAATAGATGGTCTGCAACAAAGAAAACTGATTTTCATCTAATGGAAATGGAATACTGTCGTCTTTTCTAGACCAAAAATCTTATCATTCCATCATGCATAGATTCAGCCACTCTGATGAGTCGTAGATGACGATACATGTGTCAGTGGATAATTATATTTAAAAAAAAAAAATATATATATATATATATATATATATATATATATATTATCCTTAAGTAAAATCTATTACGTGCATACAGCTATTTTACTTCTACAGTCTAGTAGGTCTTGAGGTTTTTTAGAGTTTAGGATTTCAAATATCTCATTCAGACATTATCTACACAGCTTGTTTAAATTCCTACATGCACTGACTTATTGTATTCAGTACGTAAAAGAGTGGCAAGGATATATTTATTAAAACAGATAATCTTGAACCGCTTCTTTTTTTCTCCTACAAACATTTATTTACGAAAATCCTATTTAAATTATTACAGAATTCTAGAATGTCTTCATGAATTAGACTTTTATCCCATTAAAAACTGGCAAAAGTTATAGCCTGTTGATTTAGAGTGAGTGTTTTATACCAAATTAATGGTGAATATGGTTAAATTTGTGCTTATCTTTGCATTAACTACTAATTTCTTACTGTGCATCGAATGGATACTGTAATGCCTTGTTTGCTGCACCTTATCATACTGAAAATCTATACAGAATTTCAGCCAGATCAGTTCAGTAGTTTCCAAGAAAGCTTCTAGAGTAAGTATAGTATTGTGGTGCTTAATCTCTACTTGTGCATTGAATGGATACCATAATACTTAGTTCACTGTATCTTGTCATAGCAAAGGTCTTTACAAAATTTCGGACAGATCGGCTCAATAGTTTCCATAAAAAGTGAAACCGACAGACTAAAGAAATATAATATAAATATTTATGAAACTCTTGTGATGTAATAATAAACGTTTTTTCTTCTTTCCTTTTCTTGCTTATTCTTTTCTTCTTTTTTTTTTTTGCTTAATCTTTTTTTATTTATTTATTCTTTTCATATTTTTTGTGCTCATCCCCCCCATCTTTTTCTCATTTGAAATTCGAAAAGGTTTTCATAAAGATTTAACAACAAATACTGACCCAACGGGTCAAGGATTGTTGAAGAACATTCACATTTAATATGACGTAATCTAAAAAAAAAAAAAAAGAAAAAAAAAGAAATTGAAAAAAAAAAAATGTTTATCCAAAAGTAAATCACAGGTCTATAAATGGCATGAAAAAAAAAAAGATACAAAGAAAAAAAAAGAAAAAACAAAAAAGAGACATTTTTTCACAAACAACAATTTTAAATCGTATTTATTATTCTCATATTCTGTGGGTTTTATTTTCATTTTTAATCTTTTTTTTTTTTTTTAATTCTCATTGAAAAACCTCGTACAGGCTACCGAAATCTAGCTAGATAGTATAATCCCGTTAGACTAAAAACATTTATATATATATATATATATATATATATATATATATATATATATATATATATATATATATATATAAAATAAATAAAAATAAAATAAAATAAAATAAGTTGCTTTTTTTTTTAAGCTCAACATGTTTATTGTCCACACCCTAGTTTAGTTTTCCCGAAAATAGCCCATAGGAGTTGAATTTACAAAAAAAAAAAAAAAAAAAAAATGCACATACAGCCCACATTTAAATATTTAGGACTCGAGTCCTATTCGAACACTGCATTGTAAAAAGAACTTCCCTCAAACCGAAAGAGAAACAAACAAACCAAACTGCTTTATTTCTACAATGGAAAAGTTTCCACCGTGTCTATAGACGAACCAGCTAGTATTGGCACAAAGAACATATTTTACATCTGCTTCTCAGTTTATAGACATAATAATAACAATAATAGACGTCTTTCCATTCAGTTGTAGTAACTTCCTCCATCACCTGCCTGCTATCTGTACACGTTTTTCAACCCCCCCCCCACACACACACAGCATTTTTTTTTTTTTTCTGTATACATTGCAGAGTTTGGATTCTGCCAAAGTGGCTCTGAATGAAGTTCTCTTTGAAAGGCAAGACCAGAGCAACGACATTGCTCGCAGACAGGAAAACTGAGAGAGTCTCTTAACCCTCCAAGGTCACAGGGGGGCGCTGCATTATTTCATTGCAGCGTTTCTTGGGCAAGAATAGCCTGTCGGCGCCCACTCCTCTCCAGGCTTCAGAGCACATGCAGCACCTGGTCTTACCAAATGGTGATCCATTTTAGCACTGGCCAGGCTCAATATCACTTAACTTTGGTGATCTAACGGGGACCGGTGTGTCAGCATGATTATGGCATCTACGGAAAAATAATGGATCTTATAATTACATGAGTTGACATGGTTTGCGAGTTGCCCAAAACACAAATGATCGATGCAACCTATGATTTCAATATTTAAGAAAAAGAAGCAGGGATGGGCTTCTTTGGACTAATATCCTCACCTTGATTATATATATGTATATACACCGATGAAGACTGAAGGATCGGTCGAAAATTATGTACTTGTAAAAAAAGTTTTTTAATTTTTTTTTCATAATATTATTTTGTATTCCTGCACGTCACCAATTGAAAACGAATAAAGAAAAGTTATAAGCTTTTATACTTTTCGTATTCCTTTTAATACATTTCCATTCACATTATTTATATATATTTATATATATATATATATATATATATATATATATATATATATATAAATATATATGAGAGAGAGAGAGAGAGTAAAAATAAGATAATACAAGCGATGATTGACGTTATGAAAGGAAAAGGAAAACCGAGAATTAATAAAATAATGTTAATCAACGTTTCGTCCCTATTTCAGGGGACATCATCAGGATTTTCGATGGTAAAAATGTAGAAGAAAAGTGTTTTATGATCATTTTCTTTTATACTTTTACCATCGAAAATCCTGATGATGTCCCCTGAAATAGGGATGAAACGTTGATTAACATTATTTTATAAATTCTCGGTTTTCCTTTTCAAATAATCATATATATATATATATATATATATATATATATATATATATATATATGACTGTGATCATCTTCAAAGATGATCGCCATCTCAAAATTCATGTTCTGCATTAAGTATCCTCTCATGTGTCCTCAGGTGACTTTTAAGGCCTGCAGCTGACTTACAAGGATGATGACAGACATGACACACCAAGGTCAGTGTCTTAACAGGGTTGATTGGATCCGGATGAGGAATACTGTCTTTGTGCATAACCACGTGCCTTCTCAGTCCAGATGTAGAGCTGCATACCTTACTACATATTACACACACACTGTGCTATGAGGTCACTGTGGAACATTGAATAACGATGGTCTGCTATTGTGAGACTTCAGGTGGCTCATATATATACATATATATATATATATATATATATATATATATATATATATATATATATATATATATATATATATAAATTCTAGGTTATTATATTTCAGAGGTGTAGCAACCAATGAAGTTTTAACGAGATTAATGCAAGAGTGTTCAATAAGGGCAAGATATGCTATTTATTTGTTTTGCATAAGCGTTATGTACTCATTAATACGTCGCTACACATTTATGAGTATGTTTTATTCAGCCAGTTACAAGTAACTAAAGACCTCTCCTGGCGATATTGATAGAACTTGTGTATAAGCAATATTGCCTGAAGAGGTCTCATGTTACCTGTAACTGGCTGACCGAAACATGCTCATGAATGTGTAGCAACATATTATTGCTTCTGTAAAACAAAAAGTGTGTGTGTGTGTGTGTGTGTGTGTGTGTGTGTGTGTTTATATATACAACGTATCCTCTGATTAATGTTTAAATGTATGAACTTGTTTGGCTAAGTCTTTTTTTCATTGTTATCAGCTCATAAAAACACAATTCAAGAACAGAAGCATAGTTGAAGTTGGACTATCACCCAGTAAAATTGCATCTTGTTGCAGATGCCTAAAGGTCGCTCATTTGTGACGGGCTGGTTTCACTGTAGGTTTTATATGATCAAACTTACTCCACCAGAAACCCAAACATTTCTTAAAAGAAATGTCTACTCTTTGGAAAAAAAAAAAAAAATAAAAACTTTAATTCATATTCGTAAGTTTCTTTTAGATTTTTATAGTACGTCTTACACATGTTTCGTTGAATAGAGGAAACAACTCCTCAGAGAAAACGGTTTTTGAGGAACGTACATTTGTCTCTGAAGAGTTGTTTAGAGATCTTCTGCTATTCAACAAAACATGTGTAAGATATACTGCATAAAAAAACTAAAAAACTTATCAGTGTGAATTAAATATATCTTTTGGTTTTAGAACTTATGATGCATATGCTCTGAAAGTGAAAATTTAGTTTTATTGAGCTTAATATTTGTTACAATTCGAAATATTATTTATAGAATATATACCTCAATAATAGATTTCTTCTTACAATCATATATATATATACAGGGTGTTCACAAAGTCTGGCTACATAATCTACACGTGTTAAAGAGCATCTCCCCCCCCCCTCTCTGGCTTTCTTACTCTTTCTATTTTCTCTCTCTGTGTCTCTATTAGAGAATAGAGAAAGAGAGAGGGAGAGGGAGGGAGAGAGAGAGAGAGAGGTGACAGCTGAGAAGGACAGCCGGCGCTCAACTGCCTGTCACGGTCGCAACCACACCCTTCCCGCCACCCTCTCCTTCCTTCACCGCCGTATTGATGTGTATATGTTGTTATTAAATAAATCAAATTGTTTTATAACAAAGCGTCTTGTTATTCATAGGTAGATGAACAGCGGTGATTCCATTCACTAGATATTCAAAAATCTCGGATAGCTAGAATATAGACGGTGCTAACAAAATAGACGTCACGGCCATATCACCCAGTATATAACACACGGTGCCCAAAAAGTCTGGCTGCATAATGTAGCCAGACTTTGTGGACACCATATATATATATATATATATATATATATATATATATATATATATATGGTTAGCAACTAAGCTGGGGTTTTTTTTTCATCTTTTCATTTATTTTCAAATTTTGTTAATTTATATTTATTTGTCGATGGATTATAAAGTTATAAAAAAATGAACATTTTCAACATTTTTTTGTTTTTTATTATTTATTTTTTAATTTCTATCAACAAGATATCTTAAACTCTTATGAAACTTTTTAGACCACAATAATACATTATTGATTGTAATTTTTTTTTATCAAACCTTTAAATTAAAAAAAGAAAACGGATGTGAACCCAATGTCAACCCAATATAATGATGTTAATCCAAATTCCATAAATATCATAATTATTATGCAAATTATATATAACATTGTTTCAAATCGAGAAAATCCGTTATAGAGAAAGAAAAAAATGTTATAAATGGCCGAACGTCTTATATAGACTAGGATAGGGGTTTGTTTATAAATAAATCTAGGTGTAGTGGTGGATGTGGTGGTGAAAGGAAAATGAGGTGTTGGAGAGAGCAAAATAAAATATGATTAATAAAGATTATAAATTATTGTATTATTAAAACTTAAAAAAAAAAAGAAAATTTTTTTAGTCTGTTGTTTCCCAGTTGGCTTTTTCTTTCCAGTGAATCCTTTAGAAGAAAAATATAAAAAAATAAAAATAAAAAAAAATGCAGGTGGTGGTGGGGGGTATTTAAAAAAAAAAATAATGGAACTCAAAAATCAATACTTAATAAGAAAAAAAATGTGAGATCCCATGTTGGGGGGATGTTCATTTGGGATCTGGAAGACCAGAAATATTACAGAAAAAAAAAAAAATGTCTTTTATAACCGAGTGGACATACAAAAAAAAAAATGTGCAGTTTAAAATTACAATTATTTCACGGAGAATTAGCACCAAAGTGAACTTTTTTTTTTTTTTTTGCTTTTTTTGTTTGTTTGTTTGTTTTTATATTTTAAAAGAAATTTTTTAAAATTTATTTGCAAAAGAAAAAAAATCTGATTTTGTTCTGTACAATGAAATGAGTCAAATTAGTTATATATCACCAAAAATTAAAACATTAATATTGAACCACTGATATTCAAATATTTGTTTTTTGTTTTTCCTTTCCTTTTTAAATATCACCAAATTTTAAAAGCCAAAAGCAAAACTTTTCTCTTCGAATTTTGCTTAATAAAATTATCAAATAATCATATTAATTATTAACGAACATAAGTTAAATGTTTTAGTTTATGTTAGATGCGTCCATTCATCTCCTTGAGAGGCTTTGTCTGTCCGTCTGTTACTCTTAAGTTTGAAATCTATTAAAGACAACATCTGTGTCCGCCACAATTAAATTTGTAATCTTTTAGATGCATTGTCCGTTTGTCCGTCACACTTAAGTTTGTAATCTATTAGAAACACTGTCTGTCTGTCCGTCCCGTTTATGTTTTAAATAGAATTTTTAAATGTCTACTTATCTCTGTAAGAGCCTCTGTCCATGAGCCCACCAAGATTTAGAGTTTTAAATAACATGTTCATTGAATTGACAAATTTTAAGTCCATTTTTTGTTGCTCAGTAAAAATCAAATATCAGGCTAATGATATGCAATTTTTAAAAAACCTTTTTTAATTAAAAATAAAAAAATAAATAAATAATAATGTTAAATAGGAGTAAAATAACAAAATTTCACAGTACTGGGTTCGAATCTCCCGAAGAGCAATAATTATCACTTCCTATACTGATAATTTCATAAGCATGAAACACTAGTGTCTGCAGGTGTAAAAAAAAAATGAAAATTTATTTTTAAAAACATTATGCTTATAAAATCGATTAAGAAATTAAAGTTGAGCTTTATTTAGGGAATTAAGGAAAAGCGGTCAACGTTAGCGAAAATACATCTTTCCGACATCCTGTCATTAAATACTCTGTCCGACTATCAACTGTGAATGCCCGCCGAAATGCTATTCATAGGTACTTACTTTTCTTCCATTCATGTGTTCGTTGTCGGTGGCCTGGAGGAAGACGTTAGCCTACAAAACTAAGGTTACCTTTATGACGGGGTTTGAGTCTCATGAGCAGCAGAAATTATCACTTCCTACACTGGTGATTGCATAAGCATGAAACACACACTAGTGGGCATAAAAATTGTTAATATTTATTTTAATATATATATATATATATATATATATATATTGTGTACAGAAAGTTGTTAGTTGAGACAGATCATTGGTACCGTCGGTTTCAAGCCCGATAATAAGGCCCGTTTAAGGTATCCTTATCAAGCTCTCTTCAGCCAATATTCGTCTCTTGAAGAGAGCTTGATAAGGATACCTTAAACGGGCCTTATTATCGGGCTTGAAACCGACGGTACCAATGATCTGTCTCAACTAACAACTTTCTGTACACAAAATATAAATACGCTCTTACAATTTGGAGTTTCCTTTTAATTGAGCACTCTGCTGGAATTCTTTTTCCAAAAAAAAACTAATCATATATATATATATATATATATATATATATATATATATATATATATATATATATAAGCCTGACGAATCCTAGTGTGGATGAAATGCGGAATATTCTGTGTAGCTTAATTGCCATATATATTTTTCTAACTTACTATATATATATATATATATATATACATATACTTATTGTCTCTTCTATAAAAAGATGTCAGTTGGATTTTAAGTCAGACCTAAATAACATTTTATCTGACAAATCAAATATTGCTATTTCACCAATTTATTTGCCTCCAACGAGGGCAAAGATCGGTGTTTAATATGATGAAAACCACACTCTCCAAAACTGGGACATTCTGGATTGGAAGGAAAAAATTGTCTCAATCTCGAAGGATTTCTACTTTTGTTGACTGAGGACAGAATAAACAAAGTGTAACATCAGAACAGATACTACACTTTGTTACTGACCAAAAATCTGCTACTGTTTTACCATGCTAATCATACTTTGTTACAATTTATTTCTAAAATTCGTCTGGTCTAGAAAATATGATAATAGGGGAAGTGTGTATTATATTTGCTGATTGCTGTTTTTTTAATATATATATATATATATATATATATATATATATATAAAAGTGTGTGTATGAGGACACTTCTCGACCTATATACTCAACGAATTTATGACCTACAGATTTGAAATTTGGTATATAGGGTTTTCACACATGTGGAAAACTTTTTAATTGGTTTCATTCGGGGGTGGGGGCTGCTAAGGAGTCAAAATTGAAAAATTGATACTTATAAGTCCTCATACTTTTATCTGTCAACTGTTTCACGAGGTTTGAAAACACTTTTTAAAGATCTTGTCAAGCTGGCCTAATGGTTATCGTACTTGGCTCACTGTCTTCAGATTTTGGTTTCGATCTCAGCTCGAGTAATTTTTTTACTGACAAGAATTGAACTGTTTATATGCAAGTATTATGTTTTTTCAAACTTGCACACGTCTCAGTTTCTTACCGTTTTTCATTTCGTTTTTTTTTTTTTTTTTAAAAAAAGAATTTAACGTTACATTTAATACCTACGGTATTTCTGTTCATAATAAATAAGAAATCTGCATTGATTAAAATATAATATTTATGCATATTTTACGACCGGGCAACGCCACGCAGATTGCTAGTATTGAGTAAAATGATTACATTTTTTTTTTAATTTTCATTTTAGATCTGCACAGGGATCTCTATAAGCGGGTCAAACCGTGAGTCGGTAATGCTTAAGTTTGAAATAGCAGTTTTAAATGTGCTATGAGGTCGCCATGGAACATTGAACCAGAAACCCACGCATTTCTTAAAAGAAATGTCTACTCTTTGAATGCAACGTGTGTATATATATATATATATATTTTAAGCCCCCCTCTTTGGGTAGAGCACTGTCGTAAATAATCTCACCCGCTACTTAATTGGCTGAAAAATGCGAAGCTCGTTGTTTGTTTACAAACAGGCGATTTGAGCACTATAAAAGTGGTGGCGAGTGTCCATTTAAATAGACATTCCAACGAGTTATTTACGGGCGTCGCCTTCATGGTCGAGTGGGGGGAATGCCGACTGTCAACACGACGGTTCTAGGTTCAATCCTTGGCTAGGAAGAGATGCTAGTCTAGCGGCACTGATGAGTTGTGATACAACGAAACAGGACTGTATGTCGATGACTACAAATATATATATATATATATATATATATATATATATATATTAGATATATATATTTATACATATATCGTTACTTATCATTCCAATACCAAAAAAAAAAACCCAAAAAAAAACAATTAAATTCAGATTCGTAAGTTTCTTTTAGTTTTTTTTTTTTTTTATATAGTACGTCTTACACATGTTTCGCTGAATATGGAAAACAACTCCTCAAAGAAAACGGTTTTTGAGGAAGGTACATTTGTCTCTGAAGACATAAGAGACTGTGTCCCTCAAGATAAAGTTCTAAATAAAATGTTGATGTTCTTGTTTATTTATTTTTTTTGTAGTTCAGTAAAAAAAAAAAAAAAAAAAAAATATGACAATTTGAATTATTTGAACTATTGCTCTCTTCTTGAACGTTCTTCTCACAACGTTTTGGTTGATGTAACCTACGATCTTCTTCAGGTGTACTCTATTGAACTCGGGAGAATCTTTCTGTCAAACTCTGGAATCTGCACAGAGTTTTGAACGGAACCCTTTATTTAATCCACGGGGGTAGCATGCTCTTGTCCCATCAGTCATTATTGGGGAAGAAGTCTTAAGTAATTCGCAATTGTATTTTTTGGTCACCCGCACTGAGGATTGAACCTTCAACCTTCAGAAAAATAAGACTAACAACTCAATTTTACCAAGTACCTTATCCACTACGCCATGGGTCCTTGTGAACTCTATCCATCTATCTATACAATTCATGATGGAAAAGGAATTCGTAATTAGTATTTTTAGTGTTACCCACAATTTTTAAAAAAACGTTTTGATTTAAAATATGGTTAAATATTGTTAAATACAAATAAAATAGTTAATTTTTCTTTTACGATTTCTTAGTAATATATATCGATACATCTATAAAAATGAGAATGTGTATGTGTGAGAGGACACTTCTCAACCTATATACTCAACAAATTTAGTATATAGAGTAATCGGACATGTGGAAAGCTTTCTAAAAAGGCTGCTAAATGGTCAAAATTTAAAAATTGGTACTTTGGGATCATCAGATTTTTATCTGTAAAAATGACTGTGCATGCGCGAATCGTTCACATGTTAACGATAAGTAGGTTTGAAAATACTTTTTTAAATGCGTATCAAGCTGGCCTAATGGTTATCATACTTGACTCACTGTCTTTAGGCTTTGGGTTCGATCTCCAACCAACAACAGAATTGAGATGATCGAAACGTTCTTCCATTTTGAGTCATAGTATTTTCTATAGAATCACCCCGGTCTTCAAATCATTTCTTTCTCCTATGTCTTTTGGTCTGTTAGAAACGAAAGACTGGCGTTAGGATACAAAAAACAAAACAAAAAGAAACAAACAAACAAAAAAACACCTGATTGGAGATAGGAGTGGTTCTATAAAAATTGAATGTACTTGACTTTATTTTATTAACTATCTTACAGTGGGAGGTGTCTGTGGTTCAGTGGTTAATGACACAAACTGATGACCTGGGTTTCCCAAGTTCAAATCCAATTTGGTCCACAAAAATCACTTTCGCTTAGGATGTTGGCAACCTTCATATGATTCCTCCAGTAAGTACTTGCTGTGTTTCTAGAAAGAATTCTGACTGGAAAAATATCGGAGAAACCAATGCTAACAATACACTCTTTGGATTCATATGACGATGATGATGATGATGATGATGATGACTATCTTATAGTAATAAAAAGAGAATCAAGAATAATAAATTGACTTACGAAGGAAACAATGACATGTTTAATTTTATAGGAAATTAAACTTATGAACTGTTTAGAAAAAAACATCATACTTACATGCACATGTCCAAGTTTTGGTTTCATGTTTTTAAGGAATTTAATATTACATTTAATACCGGGCAACGCTGGGTACATCTTCTAGTGTGGGTGTGTGTGTATATATATATATATATATATATATATATATATTCATACACACACACACACATGAACTCTATCATCAAATCAGAAAACTATTTACTCAAAATCTAGAGAAATGATTTTTCTTTATATTGGGGAAGGTTTTACACTTTTTGAAGCCACTAATAAACTTAGTCCATGCAAATGAATAATAAATTGACTTACGAAGGAAACAATGGCACATTTAATTTTATAGGGAATTATACCTATACTACATGAAGATGGGAATAAAGTGTAGTATCTGTTCTAATGAAGCCACTAATAAACTTAGTCCATGCAAATGATTGCCACAGTCAGAGTAAGCAATAGATCTCAGATGTCTAAATCAGAATTTTTCTTCTCCGAGACTCATGCCTTAATGAAGACTGAGGGTGCATCTGGCCAGGCTCATCGTTACTTACCTTCGAAGACCTAATGAGAACCGGTATGTCAACGTGCTTATGCCATATATACACACACGTGTGCATTGGTAACAGAAAAAGATAAATACGAATAAGAACTCTCAAATCCCTACATACTGTATTATAGTCCCTCGTTTCAAATTAATCAATGAATCTATAAACACCAATTTATATTTTCCTCTTGTACCTAAGTTCTACCCACATGTTGAGCTTTTTATCATGAAAAGTTTCCATTTAAAGAATTCTTATATACTTCTTTGGTTTGGTTGGTTGTTTTGTTTTACGGCATATCAACCCTTTTCAGGTTATTTAATGCCGAATCTGGTGATTTTGAAGAACGATTTTTTAATATAGTATATTTGTTTTTTAGGTCGTATTCTATAGTTGGGACCCTAACAGATACTAACACTCCGGGTCAGAGTGGACCTGGGAGCAATGCCAATTAAAGGGTGGCTCCACACTCCTTAAGGCCTGCAAGCTGGGGCCTCACCATCGGATATAGTTTAAGGTCATATCCAGGACCGATATACTTCTTTGATCCCGTTATATATATATATATATATATATATATATATATATATATAGTAATTTATAAAATATATATCCCGATTAAGCTACACCGAATATTCTGCGTTTCATCCGCTATAGGACGAATCCTATAGTGGATGAAACGCTAATCGCCATATATATTTTATAAATTACTAACTAGCTCTACCTACGTATTGAGCACTTTTGAAGTAAATACTTAAAGTTTATGCATAAATTTATACTTTCGTATATTAATTTTATGTGAGTAAATGAAGTAGTTATATATATAGAACTGCCGACTGTCAACACAACGGTTCTAGGTTCAATCCTTTGCTTGGGAGAGATGCTAGTCTAGCGGCACTAATGAGTTGTGATACAATGAAACAGGACTGTATGTCGATGACTACAAAAATATTTTAAGCCCCCCTCTTTGGGTAGAGCACTGTCGTAAATAATCTCACCCATTACTTAATTGGCTGAAAACGCGAAGCTCGTTTGTTTGTTTACAAGCAGGGAATCTGAGCACTATAAAAGTGGTGGCGGGTGTCTATTTAATAGACATTCTGACGAGTTATTTACAGGCGTCAATTCCATGGTCGAGCGGGAGAACCACCGACTGTCAACACGACGGTTCTAGGTTCAATCCTTGGCTTGGGAGAGATGCTAGTCTAGCGGCACTGATGAGTTATATTATAACTCTTTTTTAAATATTGTTAATTTCAATGTATACCGTTTTCACTTAACGGGTTGAGACTTATGATAAAAACTGAATCACCGTTAATTTCGAGTAAAGTTCAATGTATCTAATTTCATCAGACAAGAAAAATTAAAATACAAAAATTAAAATTAAAAAGATTCCAGACGTTTTCAAATTTTGAGGAGAGAAAAAATGTCATGACTGACATGAAGCAAAATTATAGTATATAGGATGAACTATAATTTTGATTCACGCCAGTCATGGCATTTTTTTCTCTCCTCAAAATTTGAAAAGGTCTGGAACCTGTTTAATTGTTTTTTTTTTAATTTTTCTTGCGTGATGAAATCAAATATGATTGAAACGGTCTGCACATCGTAGCAAGATATGACTATATTTACATAAAGAATAATTTATATATATATGTGTGTGTGTGTGTGTGTGTGTGTGAAATCAAGCAAAACAGTAAAACTGTAAGGTTTAAACAAATTTACAATCTCGTATTTCAATTCTGCTTAACTATTAAGGTTGCTGGAAAGACAGTTGGATCATTCTACTGCTCCAAAAAGTATTTGACTCCTGATTCAATCCTTTACCTGTATAAGCGCCAGACATCCTTTTTTCCCCCCTCTGTGTACCTATAATCAAACAGAATTTTCATGAACAGACTTTCTTTTCAAGAACTTCTTAACTATAGAACACATTATCACATGGTTGTTTCCCTGTAAGCTACAACATGATTGTCTTCAAATCTAATTTTTATTGTAAACTGTTTTTATGAGTAATCAAATTGTATCCATTCTATTCGTTATTTTCAATCATCTCATATTATTTTTCATCATTCAACTGGCAAGCCATTCATCTTTAGCCTCGTGTAAGTCTCCGATCCTGGAATGAACCAGGGAAACCAATGCCAACAACAGAATTGAGATGATCGAAAACGTTCTTCCATTTTGAGTCATAGTATTTTCTATAGAATCACCCCTGTCTTCAAATCATTTCTTTCTCCTATGTATTTTGGTCTGTTAGAAACGAAAGACTGGCGTTAGAATACAAAAAACAAAACAAAAAGAAACAAACAAACAAAAAAACACCTGATTGGAGATAGGAGTGGTTCTATAAAAATTGAATGTACTTGAC
>NC_136519.1:23068876-23113876 GCF_053919585.1 Euprymna scolopes | reverse complement strand
GCACAACTTTTTCCGATACCCCCCAAGAAGTTACTAATGTTTAGATTCCCGATTCCAATTAAACCTCCCAACACTAATATATGCATACATATATTTATTTATTCCAGGTTAAAAATATCCAAAAGTAAAAACCATTGAACGAGGTTGTTGATAGTGCTTAATTAAAAAGAGCAAGATATCATTTTATTCAATTTAGGTAAACAAAATTACCATAAGTTGCTACAATACATTTACTGTTTCAGTCTTAAAATACATCGGCAGGCGACAAGAGACCTCTGGTCTTAGTCGAGGCCAGTCATTTAATCTTGAATGAGACCAGAGGTTTCTTGTCACCTGGCCATGGCTTTTAAAACTGAAATAGTAAATTTATTGTAGCGACTCATGGTAATTTTGTTTACCAAAATTGAATTAAATAAAAGTGTGTGTGTGTGTATGTATATATATATATATATATATATATATATATATATATGTAGTAGAGATTTAGAAGGCTATCACAATGCGAGGAATGATATATGGTCGGTGTTGATGAGAGAAGACGAAAACAAGTCTTCTCTCACCAACACGACTATATCTCATTCCTCGCATTGTGATAGCCTTCTAAATCTCTACTACATATCTATCCCACACAATGCTTCAAGCAAACTACATATCAATTATATATATATATATATATATATATATATATATAGATCAATTATTGATGAGGAGGAGAAAAGTATTTAAAAGAACCAAATTCGTCTATAGAATTGTCGGAAGACTTTTTCTTTAATCGATCACCATTTTTATGTCTGCTCAGACGAATTTGTAGATAGGGCAATATCAAATGAAAGAATTGAAAAGCCTATTTATATAATCATACACTAATTTCATATTCGTACATACGTTATCACCCTCTCCCCCCCTTTTTTTTTTAAAAAGATATCAATTTCATAATATTTCTCTAAGTGTGTCTGTTCATTCTACTTTTCTTTTCTTTTTTTTTCGGAAACTATTGGGCCAATCTCACGGGGAAACAAATGTTCCTTGCTCTCCTCAAGTAAGGGACAGGGAGTGAGGAAGGTAGTCTTGTTGAAATATTTCCAGAGTTTTGTTTTCCTTAAAAACATCTGTTTCCCAAGCCTCCCCCTGTATATTAAATTATACTTTGCATTCATGTCAGACATCCATATAATGAAAATATGTCACAAACTCTGAGAAGGCTTTCAGAAAAAAGACCGCAATAAGCATAAATATTCTAAGACTACATTAACCAGAGTACTTATATTAGTATGTTTTAGTTTGAACAAACACGATAAAATAATATTGTGGGGTCTGTGTTTGCACAGGTCAATAATAAAATGGAAATATTTTAAAGCATGACAATCATCTATAATATAAATCTCACCTGTCTGTTTAAATGTATGTATGTATGTTTGTATGTCTGTCTAAAACTTTCAACAGAGGCCGATGGATTTTCACGAGATCGGTATCGTTTTGAAGCTCAACCACTTCGGATTACAAATATCGAAAAATTGGCCAAAAACATTAATTCCTTCACCCTCAACTGGGCACTTTTCTACAGGAAGAGGTTGCTTCTTTTACCGATATTTTCAAAAGTCATCCCCGCTTTTCGATTGACTAGCCTTAATTTAAACCTTAGCCACTTCCGGTTTGGTAATGGACGCAACAGCAAAGACGTTGTGTTTTTTTTTTGTTTTTTTTTTTTAATTCTTTTCCTCCATTTGCGGTATGGGTTCGAGCCTGCCTACTTACTACCACCTTTTTTTTTTACTCAAAATACACCCCTAAACATCCAGGCAACGCCAGGCACCCAGGCTGGTACATAATAAATGAAAAATACAACTGTGGAATTTCCATGGGCTCCACTAATCCATGTATAAATATATCAATTTATTAACTTGTTAGAACCACAATGAAAAGAAGAATTTGTAGATGAAGTATATCAACATAATAATATACTACGGAAGTGTTTTCATCATCCATCATATGTTCCAGTGTCTTTTTTCCTAACCTGAAACTTCATGAAAATTGAAATAAAGTTCCAATTATTCTGCAGACCATGAAAAATGTTGGACCACTAGTTGGAAACCACTATTCCGGACAATCTAATTTTCTTCTTCCATTATATAAATGGTAAATGTCTGTGTGTTTGCATGTCTAACTAAAAGTCCAAAACTACAAAACAAACACCCAGAAAGTTTGTTGCGCTGGATGAATAATGTCTAAAACTTTAAAAAAAAAAAAAAAAAAAAATTTCTGAGGATCGCCTATGCTTCATCATAAATAATAATCTATTATACAAAGAGCAATTGTCTTGGGCGTTTGTATGTCTAGCTAAAAGTAAACAAACTACAAAACAAAGACCCACAAAGTTAGTATATTCTTGATTAGTATTAGCCTGGATGTATAATATGTAAATATTAGAAAAATGTATTTATTATCTTTCGTCAACTAGGCCAGATTGCATCAGTGGAAGGTTGGTTTTATTCATTTTGAAAGAATAGATTGACTCATCCTTAGGGGAATCTAATATATAATGGAGAGCTGTGTGTGTGTGTTCAGCTGGAGGAGGAGAAAAAGGAGGCTGGGGAAAGGAAGGGGGAATGAAAGAAAGATAGAGTAAGACACAGAGAGATAGAAGTTATAATAGAAATATGTTACACATTCATGCCAGGTAACCCTGCTAGTTTATTATAGAAAGGGCAGTTGTTAGTGTGCACTTGTGCTTGTATATACAGCTAAAAGTAAAAAACTGTAAAACAAGCACCCCCAAAGTTTGTATGTTTTTGATCAGCATTGCCCCAGATATCTAAATTTTACAAGAAAATTATTTATTCTCTGGGGGTTAACTGTGACAGGGTTTTTTTTTTTTTGGGGGGGGGGGGGCAGATTATCAGTGTTATTATGTACTAATTTGAAAAGAAAACGTTGATTAATTTACTTGAGGAATCTATTACACATACACACAACTCTCCTATATGTGTGTGTGTGTATGTGTGTGTGTGTCCACCTAGAAAGGAATGGGCTGGGCAAAGGAGAAAGAAATTTAGGAAGGAAGGATAGAGAGATGGATAGAAAGAAGTTTTAATAGAAATATTTTCCTTTTGTGCCGGGCAACACTGGATAACCCTGCTAGTATTATTTATATCTGCAGTTAAGGTTCTTTTTTTTAGGTCAATGGATTTTTTTATGAGGCTCTGTCTGTCATGCTTAAGTTTGAAATAGTATTTTTAGATAGGTCAATGGATTTTTTTTATGAGGCTCTGTCTGTCATGCTTAAGTTTTAAATAGTATTTTTAGATAGGTCAACGGATTTTTTTATGAGGCTCTGCGTGTCATGCTTAAGTTTTAAATAGTATTTTTAGATAGGTCAATGGATTTTTTTTATGAGGCTCTGTCTGTCATGCTTAAGTTTGAAATAGTATTTTTAGATAGGTCAACGGATATTTTTTTGAGGCTCTGTCTGTCATGCTTAAGTTTTAAATAGTATTTTTAGATAGGTCAACGGATTTTTTTATGAGGCTTTGTCTGTCATGCTTAAGTTTGAAATCGTATTTTTAGATTCACTCATCTCTATAAGAGACAATTTGTTGGTCAGCCGGTCTCGCTCAAGTTTGAAATCGCATCCTCATCGTGAAATACACTGATGAAATGGATGCATCTTTAGGATATCTGTTCACGTTTTAATTCACTTTAAATGCACCGTCTCTTTCTCGATAAAATAAAGGTAAGCCTATTTGGCAGTATTTAGTCATTGTTTGTTTTTGTTTTTCAAATATCGAATGTTTGGTATCTTAAAAAAATCTTATTACCTGAGTGTCAGAAATGTTTATCGTGTTATGATACCAATGTAGAAAAGGGGAGATAATAGAATACTAAAATGTTTTGTTGTTTTATTTGAAAATGGTAGGAATTATAAAAAAAAAAAAAAAAATAGAAAAACCTGAAAATTAAATGAAAAAAGTTTGCTTGCATTATTAGGATGACTATTCTCATCACGGATGTTATTCTCACATGGATTGTAGCGCAACGGATAAAGTGCTAAGTTACAACCAGTTCTAAATGACAGTAGTTTGGAGGCTGATAGTTCACTCCTTGGGTGCTTATTAAGATAGTCGACAAATCGATTTTTTTAATATGTCGTTTTATGCAAAAAAAAAAAAAATAAATAAATAAAAAATTATGTACTTTGAAAATAGTAATATATCCAAAAATTACAAAAATTCATTAAGCAGAAAAACTGTTATAGTGTTTGTGAACTCTTCACCATCTACTTTATAACACTAAGAAAAATGCAATTTTACCCAATTTTCTGTAAAAACTTCTTTTAACTATAAATAACTTTCTACTCAATGAATTTTCGTAATTTTTGGATATATTACTATTTTAGACATGACGTTTAAGTATGTAATTTTGTTTTTGCTTAAAATTACATATTTGAAAAACCTGATCTGTCGACTATCTCAACAAGTACCGACAATACTACAAATCTATTTAAGAATTATTTAAGACTTCTACTTGGTTATGGCTGACGAAAATGAGAGCAGTCTATCTATGGAATTAAATGAAAGGTTTTGTTCAAAATTTTGCACAGTTTCCCCTCGAGTCCAAAAAGATATATGTGATGAAGGTTACATCGACAAAACATTATAAGAGCAACGTGTAGATACCAGAAAGAGAATGGCCACCGAGTTTGAATTTTATATAAAAGCTGGAAGAAATTTTTACTCTACATATAAATTATAAAGATAATTATTTGCAAGAAAAGTTTGCTTCGCTTAGAAGAGTTTTTTTCCTATATTGAACGTCAAAATCTATCTTTTGAACATTTCCATCGCCGATAAACTATTTAATTAATTGAGATTCATTATTGAGATGAGTATTATTTATTAATTGCAAACTATTAACCCCCATCTAACCTTCATAAACATTGCGTGAAACAACAAAAAAAAAAATAGGATAATAGTCCGAAATAAAAAAATGAATTTCCATCTCCAACCATCAATTGACTGCGAACAACGGTTCAATGCGCATGCTAAATTACAAATTTCACACCTCCAAGAACTGGTTATTAGCCGATGCTTGGCAATCCACTGAATCGTTTCAAAATTGTCTGACAGGTTTATGACAAGTTGGAATATTGTTAACCTCTGTCCCATCAACGAAATGTTGCATCCCTCTGCCTGTTCTACAAGTATTTTAATGGTGGATGCCTTAACGAACTACAAGCCCATGTACACTCTCGACATAAATGCCACAGACAAGCAGCAAAATCCCACCCCTGCACAGTAGAAATCCCTACTACTCTAAGTTTCTTCCCCAGAACTGCTAGATTATGAACTCTCTTCCGGGTTCCTGCCTTCCCAACTGTACTAACATACAGAAGTTGAAGTGTAATGTGAACAGACATCTTGCTGCTCAACTCCCTACATGATATCCTTGCAACTTACGTCCCCGATAGTAGCCCCTTACATCAAAGTGGCCCTGTGCCTTGCTTGGGGTGAAAATGGAATAAAAAGTGAAAAAAAAAAACCAAAGTCTATATGAAAGCATTTTTATAAACATCATTTACAAGATTTGGTTGATGCATTCTAAGAACTTGGCAGCCATTTTCTTTCCAAGCAGCTATCTCTACATATTCCACATGAATTACTAAGTAATTGTAAATAAGGTGTTTTAAATTCAATTTAATACATTTGGAAAACAAAAAATACCTTAACAGCTTCATGACAAACGAAAATATTATTTCTTCAATCCACATGAAATCATTGTCATAAACATCATTTACAAAACTTGTTAGATGCATTCTAAGAACTCGGCGGACATTTTCTTTCTAGACAGCTGTGTCTATACATTGCCCTTGTAAGAATAACATCCCAGATGAGAATAGTAATCCGAATAATACAAATTACAAATCCTCATCTCAAAAAATTCTGAAACATAAAAGTTTTCTGGTTTTGGGTTTTTCCTTTTTCAGCCGTTTACATAAACGGCTGTGAATATTAGTTTATAAAATCTACAATGTCTAAGAAATTTGAAAAATACAAAATCCATAAATATTGGTTGAAAGTTTTTTTGATTTTTTTTTTTTAGTGTTGGTTACATGAAGTAGGAATTAATATTGTTAAGATAGTGGAATGTAAGGAATATTATTTTGTTCTGAATATATTTATTTACCCTTTTAGAAAAAAGTGTGTATGATTTAAAATTGGCAAAATAATTTTAATGCTAAATTGTTTGTCAAAATATTGGAATAACCAGGAAGGGGGGGGGGGGAACAGGGGACAATAAAAACCCCAGAAATCAACATGTTTAATAAAGAAAATTAGAAATCATTATTCTTTGCTCTATTTTTCACCTGAGAATATGTATTTCTTTGGAGTTAATAATTCCTTAAAAAAAAAAATAAATAAACATAAAAAAAAAAGATGCTAGAAAGAAAGAGGAATAAAGAGTCACTGCTGAAATATCTGTGGAAAAATAATGACAACTAGCAACGCAGTTATTCCCCTTGTCACACTCTTCAGCAGTAAAAGATCGTCTTAGTTATTCTGTTCTTTTTCATGTGCTTGACTTTTATGATTGCCTGTGAAAAGGGAGGTAATCTCAGCGATTGGATGCCCTGGTCTCTGATATTGAGACGACAACAAATAAAGTGTGATGAGAAATGAAATTTAATTATTCTTTTTTTTTTTTTCTTTTTTTTTTTTATTATTCAAGTTTTTCTTTTTATTAAAAAAAAAAGTTTTGCACGCATTTGATTTTTTTTTTTTTGTGGGGTATCCATTTTCAATTTCTTGTCAATTTGTCTTATCAATGTCATTTTTTTTTTTAACTTCAATTTTTAAAAATTTTTCTTGAATTAACATTTTTCTTTTCTGTTTTTTTTTTTTTTGCTTCAAAAACTTTCCTGCACATAATATCCAGTAGAAAATATGATTGATGTCCTCGCAAAAGGAGCCACAGTTATTTTGGCCCCTTCCTTGAAAATGGATTTGTTTTGAAGGGGTTGGCTGATAGCCAGTAGAAATGCTTCGTTGCAGCAAAGACGTAAATGCTAGAAACATGATGACCAGTCATTGAGGATGTGTGATTTCAATACACCCAGCTGACGGGTACCCACTGCGGTGTAATCGACACATCCTTAATGGCTTGTTCCAATGTGTTGATCGTTTCTTCTATGTCGTTGTTCACTATTTTTAAGTCAAAGTAATGTCCATATGCTTTTTCCAAAAGCTCGCTCTCCCGTGCAAGTCTTTCCAAACTTCCATCCTGTATTTTTAAGAATAAAAAAAGAAAACATTAATATTAATAAAAAATACAATAATATCAATATTTCTGCTTTTATTAAAAAAAAATATAAGAAAAAAAAAAAATTATGCAGTAACATCCTAGAAAACTTGTCAAAAAGAAAAATAAATAAAATGTTAGAATTTAGAATGACATCAGTTTCATGTATGATGTTAATGTCAAATTGATCTGAGCCATACTAACTTTTTAAAAATTTTAAATTTTTATCACTGACCCTAAATCTGACTGATATAAAATCACACATAACTGTTTAAAGAAGTAGATGCCATGCAAACAAAAATATACAGAATTTATCTCCCATAGCAAAAACTGTCCTAAAACGCTAGAATGACCCAGAAATAATCATTTTACATTAAATTTGTGAAATTGATCCCTCACTTAAAATTCTAAAATAATTTATTTTATTTTCACAAAAGATCCTGAAAGTCCACATGTAAACGCCTAAAATAAGTATAATCTTGGTTATTTAATTTTTTTTTATTGGAGGGGAGGGAATAACTGATGGTATTAATCTACAATACTAAGATATATATATATATATATATATTCTGAGCAAGAAAAAAAAAGCATAATTTTGGGTTCTTCGATAATGACAAGGGTACACGCAAAAACATGTTTCATAACAGAAACATGTTTCTTAAAACATGTTTCATAACAGAACGATATTACTTGACTTACCTTAAAAAAAAATTTAATTAAAGCCAGAAGTTATTTTATAATTGATAGTTTAAAATTAATTTTGCTCGCAGGATGCCTGGCGTTGCCTGGTTGTAAAATACGCTTAAATATATTTTAATTCATGCAGATTTTGCATTCATTATTATACTAGCAGTTCCGCCTGGCTTTGCTCGGGCCCTATGTACTGTTCATATGGTTATGTGCATAAGAAGTGTGACTATGTAAAGTAATGCCTTTCCGTATAATAGTCTTCCTTAACTACCATAGAGAAAAGACAGACAGACATTTTCACTTTTATATATATATATATATATATATATATATATATATATATATATATATATATAGATAGATAGATAGATAGATAGATAGATAGATAGATAGATAGATTGGATGCAATATATAGTAATGATTTAAAAAATATAAAAAAAGACTCATGTGCCACCACCAAGAATCGAAACCAAAACATTCAGCTCACAATTTATTTTGCCTCCGCCGTCAATGACTGGACTATGAAAACATGTTTACTGCAAGGCTAAAAGTTAAAACATGAACCAATAGCTACTTTTTTATGCATTCATAGTGCCGGCGTTCGACCTTCACCTGACAAATTTCATTTTTTTTTTAAATTTTCACACTTTTGCACCGATTTTTCTGGGTTAAAACTCAAATATAAAGTTTTGCATGGATTCAAATACCTTATACATGAAGTTTCATGTCTGTAGACCAAAAACTCTAGGAGGAGTTTGGTAAGCTAAATTTGTTAAACAAAAATATATATGTATACGTAAATATATATGGAAACAATTTTGTGTTTACTATAAACTTTTTATGCAAATATTATGCAAGTATAAATCATATAGAATATCTGCATGAATATAATTACACGTAATAGTTAACTTACGTTAAAGAGTATCATCCCATTAGAAAACCGAAGCAACTAATAGGGAATTAATTAAAATGAATGTTTAAAAGAATATGCAAATTAGCTAGATCGTTTGCTAGTGAATGCAATTTCACAACCCATATATGAGAAAATTGTATTCTCTTTTTAAATAAATAGCAAAGAGGGTTTTTAATATGAATACCGATGTACACAAAAGAAAAACGAATTTATAGGAGTATAGATTGTACCTAATGTATAGCAGTGATTTCAAAAGTAAAAAAAAAAAAAATTTAAAAAAGGTACATAATGTTGGGTGCCATTAACTAGAATCGAAACCAAAATATATAGCTCTCCAGCATTAGTTGTTACCATCGGAACTAAGTCCATATGCATATAAAAACTTACACTTGCCAAATTCCTATATTTTTCAATTTTAATCCCTGAGCAGCTATTTCTACCAGTTAAAAAAACTAAATTGAATTTGTTTCACAGGTCTGAGCACCTTATATATCAAGTTTCAAGTCTGTAGACTAAAAATTGACAGAGTAGTTTGGTAGAGACTATTCTGCACAGACAGATAGGGTCACTTTTTACACACAGATTATTTTTTTTTGTTATACGCATAATTTTTCACGCAGAAACAAATTACTCCATCATATTAATTTTTTATCTGATTTCTGAGAATTTCTTTTCAATGAACACTAATTTTATTTGTTTCCTACAAAACATGCCCTTCCTTAACCCTAAGTCTGTGTGGCAATAATAAGTTTTAATAAACAATGTTTGGTTTTATTTTTTGTTCATTAATATTTGCAAAATAAAAAGAAATTTGAAAAAATCAGAGGACAAATTAATATACTAGACTAATTTGCGCTGTCATTGCTTAGAAAATCATATGAACTAGTCGATAAAATTTGACAGCTAACCGCTTCAATATAATCATTTAATATAATGCTTTTTTTTTTCATTAATTTATAATAGCTTTAAAATAACTGATTGACTCTGAAATTGATTTTAAACTTTGTAATCTAGTAAAACACACACACACACATATATATATATATTTTAAGGTTGCTATTTTTCAAAAGTAGGGTAACAAATGAAATATAACGAGATTAATACAAGAGTGCTCAATACGGGAGTAGAGCAAGTTACATTTTCAATTTGTCTTTCCATAAGCAGTAATTTGTTGCTACACACTCATGAGCATGTTTCGGTCTCCTAGTGTTTAGCAACTAGAGTCCTCTTCAGGCAAACAACATTTATTTTCGAAAGCGAAATTCTTAATGAAAACCGAAAATCAACTTTCAGCAAAAGAAGGCTTTTTTTGTTTGTTTTTTTTCTTTTGACATATATATATATATATATATATATATATATATATATATATATATAGCTGATTTGAATAAAAGGGTAGGTGCTTATACATTTAAATAACAACTACATACTGAATTTCAAGTAAAACAAATGGTATCTATGTAATTGTCATGTTGCAAATAGTAACATATTCAAAAATTATGGAAAACGATAAGGTAGAGAAATAATTAATTCTAAAAAAGACATTTGTGTAATCTAGAGATTTGGTTTCAAAATCTTCCAATCCGAATTGGAGAGTTAACAGGGGAGGAGGGGTATTAAGTTTTCAATTTCTCAGAATTCAATGTTATTTTTTTTATAAAAAAAAATTATTTTTGATTCAAACAGAAGTTTTTTTTTTGTTTGTTTTTTTAAATCACAAATTATGCATACAGAACTTTGAAATACATCATTAAAAAATAGTAACAAAATACATTACAGTATATAATACACATATAAATAATCAAATAACCTTATAAATAACACCGTAAGGGAGGGCATATACCATAACCAGGGACTAGAAAAACATTGTATTCCATATTGTAACTTGAAAAAAATGTATCCAAGGGCCACCGTATCATGGGGTTCTACTGTATATGTCATGTTTATTTTTCTGAATAAATTTTGTCTGCTATACATAGTGTTTCAACTGAGTTATTTCCCCTTTCCTTATGTCACATGGCCCAATATGTTCACCTCAGCATGTAAACTTATCAAAGTATCTGTACCCTTATCGGAACTGTTTTTCACAAATAATTAATTTTCTACCTTAGCGTTTTCTGTAATTTTTGGATATAGTATTATTTGCAACATGAAAATTACATAGGTATAATTTGTTTTGCCTGAAATTCAATGTTTTGTCGTTATTTAAATATAGAAGCACCAAAGTATAATAATTCAGTTTAGCTCTTGAATTAAAGGGAAACTTGAATTTCTGCATGTGCTCCTGTCGTATCAAAAAACTCCATTTTGATGCTGATGATAAAAAAATGTGACTCGTGAATAAAGGAAAGCATTTTACAAGTAAACTCTGAGGAATTGAATTAAAAAAACATATTTATGTTATGTTAAAAAAAGCTGTTAGGTTTTTGCTGGAATTTTCTGAAGGGTATGAAACAGTCTTTAACTACAATTAACCATGCCGTCATGTCTGATGCTATAGAGGACACATTCTTTTTAAACATGAAACACAGGTAGATCTAACATAAATGTATGGAAGCTACCTCAGTCAGCCATACAGTATCGATATTTTGTTAATTTGCTTTAGTTTGTATTGATCAGTTACGCCGCTGCATTCTATAAATTAGTTGTAAAATTATAGTTGTAATCGAGGATATATAAAAAATATCCCAGATTACAACTATATTCTGAACAATCACAATCATCAATGCTTATTTAAAAAATTTAGAAATCTGTATAAGTGTAAAAGCTTATGGCATCCGTATGTGAACAATACATTAATGTGAAGTGATTCATAAACACAGTGACCAATGAAAATCTTCCAAACAAAGTGAGTAGGCACAGTGACCAATGAAAAGCTTTGTTTGAAAGTGAGCAGGCACAGCGGCCAATAAAAATCTCTCAAACAAAGTGAGTAGGCACAGTGTCCAATGAAAAGCTTTGTTTGAAAGCGAGTAGGCACAGTGACCACTAAAAATCTTTCAAACAAAGCAAGTAGATAAAGTGACCAATAAAAAGCTTTGGTTGAAAGTGAGTAGACACAGAGACCAATGAAAATCTTTGTTTGAAAAAAAAGGAAGGAAAAACTTGCTTGGAACCACCACCAGAAAAATCAAGTTGACATTTTGTCACTTGTACAGTTTAATCAAGACATTAAAAAAAATGAAAATATCGAAAAAAAGGTTATATTGTACGTATCCGTTTTGGACTGAAGATCTCCAAAAAACTATTCACTTAATTTGATCGAATAGTTTTTTTTTTTTTTTTTTTTTATAGCGGAAAAACATGTTTTTATGACAGCATGTTGAAAATAGACATCTTAGAATTTTTCGAACACGCCATGGGGAGATAACTCACTTTAAAGTGCCGACACTCCCTTTCCATCTTTATTACTAGCTTTTCTTCCTAAAAATCGAACCTTTTGCTCGGTATCATAACAAATTGTTTTTCCGCTGTAAAAAAAAAAACAAAACAAACTACTTGATGAAATTCAGTGAATTTTTTTTTCGGAGAACTTCATTCCATAACGGATACGTACAATTTAAACTTTTTCCGATATTTTAATTTTTTAATGCTTTGATTAAACTGTACAAGTACCGATATTATATTTAAAACTTCCTCTGTGGTTTTCCTCTCTGCTTTATGGGGAAAACGTTTTTTATTGCATCAACTTTTTTCTTTCCCAAAATTTTTTATTAATTTTTTTTTTTTTTTTTCTGCCAATAAAATTTCTTAAATTAGAAATCTTGTCAGATAAATATTCTCAGATGAAGTATTGGTTGTATTATTCAATCTACTATTTTCACAACGTTTTGGCTGATTTAACGTCCAGCTTACTTCATGTGCATCTTTTCAAACGCTGGAATGTCCATGAAGGTTAAATCGGCCAAAACGTTGTGAGAATGACACACAAGATGAGAACAGTAGTCCGAAAAATCTAAATTATCAATCTTCATCTAAAAAAAATTCTGAAACATAAATCATTATTTAGAATTCGATGCTTCCATCTTTGATGTTGCTATTTTCACAATAGTTCAGCCATTATACTTTCTGGTTTTTCTTTGGTTATGAGACTAGATATTAAAATTAAGTTGATCAACATTTGATTCCCAAAGGCTTTATTATTATTATTATTATTATTATTATTATTATTATTATTATTATATACTAACAGTTCAGACCAGCTTTGCTTGGGCAGTATGTACTGTATGTACTGTTCATAACTTTATGTGTGTGTGTGTATATATATATATTAAAACGTATGACTCATCTTCAGGTAACCTACATCTAAAATTTCAAGTGTTTAGACCCAAAATTGGCAGAGGAGTTTGATAGAGTTTGCAATTGTCAACTGTTTCAGCTTTGACCTCTTGACAGCCAAATTTTCGCCCCCCAAACTGATTAAAAAGCTTGCTGCATGTCTGAATACACTTTATGTAAAATTTCAAATGTTTAGACCCAAAATTGGTTGAATATTTTGCTAAAGATCGTAAAGGCCAAATCTTGTTAACTTTGAACCATTGCCAGCTAAATTTTTAACCAAAAACCGATTAAAAAGCTTGTCCTATGTCTGAATACACTTTATGTAAAATTTCAAATGTTTAGACCCAAAATTGGTTGAATATTTTGCTAAAGATCGTAAAGGCCAAATCTTGTGAACTTTGACCCATTGCCAGCTAAATTTTTAACCAAAAACCGATTAAAAAGCTTGTCCTATGTCTGAATACACTTTATGTAAAATTTCAAAAGTAACTTGATAGAGACGACAGAAGTCAATTTTTATTAACTTTGACCTCAATTTTGACCTCTTAACATCTTTTGTTTTGGGCTCAAATTAAATTAAAAGTTTGATCATGTCCAAGTAACCTACAAATAAATTTTCAAGGGTTTAGACTCAAAATTGGTGGAGGAGTTTGGTAGAGTTTTCAAAGGTCAAATCGTTGAACTTTGACCCCTTGACAGTCAAATTTCTGGCCGAAAATCGATTAAAAAGATTTTCCCAAATCTCAATACCCTTTATGTCAAATCTCGAGTCTGTAGACTGAAAATTTGGCAGAGTAGTATCGTAGGGAAATGCACACACGCAGATAATTTCACTTTTATAGATATATAGATTTACTTTAATATTTTAATAACAAAATCTTTGTTAAAATGCATTTCAGTTCAAGGATTGGATTTTGTTTTAAAAAAAATTAATTAATTTAATTATTCTTGTGTAATTTGTAATTAATTAAACAAACCACCCAACCCTTTACACCCTCGATGTATTTCCTTTGTCGATTAACTGTGTTGATTCAACCACTTTCTAATATTTCTTTGTCTGTAAGTATTTAGAGAAAGAGTTACTTTCTTTTACCAGCATAGCCATTTAATTTACAGATGCACACACACACACACACACACACACACACACACACACACACACACACATGCATCAAAATAACAAAACTAACACTTTTATGCAATAATTATTATTATTGAGTTTGCACACAGGTCATCATCAGAGATTGCTCAAGGACAACACCAGTAGTGTTCTCTGGAGTCTAGGTGACAAACTATTCTTATTATTACTACTCACTAGGATTTTTTTATGCAAGCCATCAAAGGTATCTTTTTGAGAACCACCTGCGGAGTCTGCATAACAGCAAGTCTCCCCAGATTTCCAGTATTCTTCACCTCTTTTGATAACCTTTGCAAATAAATTTGCATTATTGCAATAGCCGTTTGTCATTGACTTCTCATCAGCAGTGATCCTTGGTCTTCACTGGGATATGGGTGGCAATAAGCCTCCGCAAAATCCCAGTCCTCTTCACACTTCTCCAGTGGAGGTCTGGTTAGTGCTTTCTCTCTCTGGTCTTTACATCTTCCTTGACTCTCCACGACTATTTGGTGTGGTGCCAGTTAATGCTGACACTTTTGTGGGAGAGAAGAGGTGCAACTTGCAATTATTCAATTTCAGTTTCCTTGATTCCATATGCTGATTCTTCGTGTTTCACTTCTGTAACGGTTCCTATATGTCCGGCTTGCATCTGTAGCCCATGGGTATTAGTCTCCGCATTTAAGGGTTATTATTAAGTAAAGAGGCATTAGTATTAGATATATTAGTGTTAATAATGTACTAGTAGAGGGTGTAGATTTGGTATTTATTATTAGAGCCAAATCTCTATTGATTAATATATTGTACCTAATATATAGCAGTGATTTCAAAATTAAAAAAAAAAAAAAAATGACTTGCATGCTATCAGTTAGAACCAAAACCAAAACATTTAGCACTCCAGCCACATCTCCTACCGATGTAGCTATCAAGAGACAGGTAAGAAAGATTTAATATTAAACGATTTGAAGAAATGAATTGAATTTAAGCATGCATAGAAAGGAATATAAGTATGTCAGCAAGATGAAATAAAGATTTTGCATTTTAACTTGCCGACATATTTCTGTACGCGTTTATTCAACCATCCAAACAAAGATTTTACTTGTTATAAATTATCCTTGGTTTATGATTACAATTTCCTGTTAATTTTAGTGTTATGTGACCAGTAGTTTAAGAGTTTATTGGTTAAATATTTATAGACAGACACGCACATACATCTGTTTTATTTATATAGAAAAGAAATTTAGCTGACAATGTAAATTATTTTTGCAGAAATCCAAAGTGATTTTCTTTCTTAATAATATTGACCACAACAGAATTTATTATTTCAAAGTAAATTGTTTAATTATTATTTAACAGTAAATTATACACATTGATGTAGAAAGTATCGTGGAATTTCCACAGGTCATAGACTTGTTGTTACTCAGCTTCCAGGGAACACCGCAGGCTGTTTTCAAGGAGAGATCTTTGATGACCTATGTGAAAGCTCCTTGTCTTGTGAGTCAATAATAATAATGTAAAAATAAAGGGACTTTTAGTTATGCAAAAAAAAAAAAAAAAACTGTTCCAAGAGATCTGTCAGAGTGTACGAATTTCAGAATGAAATCAAAGTTAAAGAAATAGTGGTTCTGACCCGTTGGGTCACAGGTACTTTTATTTAGACTAGATATCTTAATAGCATCTACTCCAACAGATTATAACTAACGTAATTTGCCAGAAGTTAGTGGACTATCGCAAAAAAAAAAAAACAAAGAGTACAATGGCTGAAATACGAAAATAGCAATCAACCAAATGAGGAAAACAATTAAAAAAAAAAAAACGTGTGAACGGTGGGAATTTAATTTTAGTGAAAAATTAATGAAATTTTAAACCTGAGATTTTGCATAAAAAATATATGACAATTAAATATTTGATAAGTGTAAATTTTTACAAAGACAGCAATCACATAAAACCATGCAACTGTAGGCAATGTTTTAACTGTAAGAAAATATACGTTTACAGCTGCATAATACGGTTTGATATTATAACATTAATAAGTCATGCATGGGCATAAATTTATTTTATATTATAATATGTGTGTATATACATGAAATAGTTATATTTAATATACCTATCTCTCTCTCTTTATATATATATATATATATATATATATATATATATATATATATATATATAGTCTAAAGAAGCTTTGAGTAAAAAAAATATATATATATAAAAATCAAGAATGCAGTTTAAATTCTAAAAAAAAAAAACTAAATTTAACCTATCACAGATATAGAACCTACATAATCCAACTTCTAAAAAGTTTATAATTACAAAAGAGAAGTTAAGGATGAGGAAAAAAAAAAAGCCTTAACTAAACTTGTTAAATAGAAATAGACTTAGCATTTGCATGAGACGATTTCTCAAAAGTTTTCAATTATATAAAAGCGACTTCAACTTTATAAGGATAAAAAAGTAAACCTTAACTAAAATTTTTTCATTAGAAAACGGGGATCCTCAGCTGCCTACCATGAAGCTGTTTCGGAGATTTCAAAAAACAGGACAGCTGTTAAATACGTGGATCTCCAGTGGAAAATACTATTTCCCCAATAAGAAAATGTAAAACAATACGGTTACTATTTATACTTTTTATATAAAAAAATATATAATAAAAACAAAAAAATGAAATATTAATAATATATATAAGTAAATTTAATGATAAGATTACAAGATCTATTCTGCGACATGTTAACTAGCATATAAACGCTATGGGAATAAAAATGCATAAAAGCTTAAGTACCTTTGGTACCAGAAAGGCAAAAAGAGGAAGGAAACCTCGCCATATATATATATATATATATATATATATATATATATATATATAGAGAGAGAGAGAGAGAGAGAGAGAGAGACAGAGACAGAGACAGAGAGAGAGAGACAGAGAGAGAAGCAAAAGCCAATGATTACTATGTATAGAGAAGTGAAGACCAATGGTCATTGCCGACAAAAAATTAAAGATGGCATAAATATCACAAAACACAGTTGCAACTACTCTTCAGATTCTTTTTCTGATTTATGTAATCATGGCCATATTCTTTTTATTTTCTTTTAAAGTTAATGAGTTCCTATTCTTCTGATGAGTCAAGGTGGAAAATATTAAAAAATTGACGTAATTATATGAATGTTTCTGCACCACGAAACAAGTGCTGTCAACAATTGAAAGAGATAAACGGTAAGACGAACATTATTTTGGAATTTGGTATATAGACTTTTTGTCATTTATTTGTATATGCTCTGTAGTTATATTTAACATATGTCGAGCTTCATAAATAAAAGGATTCGTAGAAATAAAGGGTGACATATAATGAATAAGCATATTTTTCCCCATTATAGATATATATGTGGGCTCATCAGTTAGACACATCCGAACTCAGGATTCGAAACTCGAGCCTCTTGCATTCTACTAACTGAGCAAATGCCCCACACACAAGAAATTCTATTAACCAACACAGATTAAGCAAACCGTGTTGAAATCAGGCTGTGAAATGGGCCTACTTCGTCTCGACAAGGGATGCGGTCATCTAACCAGTGTGCAAATTTCTTGTGTGCAGGACATTTGCTCAGTTGATAGAGTACTTGCCTCGCATGCAAGAGGCTCGGGTTTCGAATCCTGAGTTCGGATGTGTCTAACAGATGAGACCAAATGAGGGCGAAATTCGAGTCTAGGACTTTCAGTTTGTTGACTGTCATGGCTCTTGTGGGCTGCGACGTTGTTTGATTGTGGAATTTTTTATGCATATATATATATATATATATATATATATATATATATATATATATATCAACCTCAAAATATTAACTTAGATCATTACAATTGTTTCCGCAGAAAGAAGAATTTCCTGTCTGTTTCTTCAGATGATAAAAGTCAAAAATGAATAAGGGAAGAGATATTTTTTTGAGACATGTCTGGATATAAGAAAACAAGAGAAATATAGAGAGATATAAATATGTAAGCATAAAAATTATTTCTATAAAAAAGAAGATAGAAAGAAGGAAAAGGAAATAGAAGCATAGATATGTGCTGTGGACATTTGAATTAAAAAAGTGATGGGTGTGGGTTAACGTATTTATATAGCATTAAAAGTTTTTCTGGCATATTTATCACTGTTGTAATGTTAACATACGTCTATTTGATTGCAGTTTAACATACATCCTGTATAACTTATATAAAATCTCTAGAAGTTTTGAATAAGAAAGCAATTATATGTTAGATATTTCACATACATCCAGCTAATTACATTAAAAAAATATGTCCTATTTTTTACATTGGGTTTGTAACAATTGCGTGATCCAAGTAAAAATTGGGAATAGTAAGAAGATATAGGGTGAATAATAAGGAAAAATGAGTCCCAACATCTTCCAAAAAAGCATACCCTTTTCATGTCTCATTTTTGACTTTTACCATTTGAAGAAACAGACAGATATGCAAAGCAAAAATACAAGGTATAAATATTCCTGGTTAATGCTTGGTCAGGGTAGCTTGTATATGTATTCCAACCCTGTCAGATGAGTTATCAGTGATAAAATACTTTTTCTTTAAATTTTACAGTCATTTTTAAAATATTATGTTGGCAACTAAGTTCTTGCTATTTTTTAAATCTGCATTTTTTTTAAATAAAACAAGAACTAACAACTATTTTGGGTTTGTATTACAATCCACAGAGGTACGAAAAGTGGTTAAACATATAACAAATAAATGTTATCAGAGGCAAAATAAGTTACTCTTCTACCTATCTGGAAAAGTTTATAGTGGTTTTACTCATTTTAAAACGTTCAATCGGTTCAAAAATCATAGTGTTTGTGTTATTCAATATATGTGAACAAGACAAATGCCGGCAAGTTGAGTGCTAAATATGTAAAGTTTGGAAAAATTAGTTAGAACTAAAAAATTACTGTTAGAAACCCACCGAATATGTAATTTAATCAATTATATATTCTCCATTCCTGTTCACAATTTTTCCCAATGTTCAACAAGATATTAAATAACTTTTTATGTAGAAATGATTTGATTTTGACTTGAAAAATAAAATATATAAAATAAATTTATAAATCACAATATATTTTCACAATGACAAGAACTTAGTTACCAACCCAATAGAATATTGAATAACTGAATCGTGATTGAAGATGTGATCGATTTATCTGCATTATACAACTGAAAGGCATTTAAAAACGACAAAGAAAAAAAAATCGAAAAACTTGTGAGAATGGAACTGGCTGAGACAAATCATGCCAAGTGCAAAAACAAACATGTGCAGTGGACTTCAATGACAAACAGACAAATTAAAAGCCAAACAAACAAAAACTCTTACCGATAAAAAAAAAAAAAAGGCATGCATTTAACAATCGGGAGCAACATTTCAAAAATAATCAAAAACAAGTAAATATATAAATATGATAAATAAAATTATTTACATTAGTTTTAAGAATACAAATGCAACAAATAGCCTATGAAAAACTCTTTGTAATATGTGCATATATATATATATATATATATATATTAGTATATTTGGGCAGCATTTTTTCTTTTAACCATGTTTCGTTGAACAGCAGGGATAATTCCTGTGTGTTTTTCTTACAATCTGTTTTTCTCCCCATTTGGGGAGTCAATGTTTGACTGCAAAAAGAAAGTTGCCATAGTCGTGAATGTTTTCAACTTCAATGATAGTTTCAAATTATTTATAATAACGAAATCGCATAAACAAACTGAGAATCAATCGGGTCCGATATGAGGGGAAAGGCACGCTTAAGTGCTTTTAACTATTTTAATCGACTTTTCAATAAATTCACCAAACGCAATTTTTAATTCATCCCCTCGCCTGTAGACGACTCATGGAAGTCGAAAATGTTCGTGACTATGGCAAATTTCTTTTTACACTCTAACAGAACGTTCGAACATTAACCCACCAAATGGAAAAAATGGATCGCAAGAAAAATAAACAGGAATTATTCCTGCTGATCAATGAAACATATATATATATATATATATATATATATATATATATCATCAAGGGTGTGAGTTCCATATAAAAACGTTAATTTAATTTGAATAAAATAAAATATGCATCAAGTGTGCTTGAAAGCCAAATCACAACGTAATATTAGGAAAATAAACAACTATTTTACTTGTTTGAAATTTATAACATAAATATATTTTGGAGCTAATCTCCAGCCTCGGTTTTTTTTTTCTTTTCTTTTACAAACCGACTTTTTTTTTCTCCAACTCTACAACATGGCAAAAAAGAAGAAAAGAAGAAACAGAAAGAAAACAACATACTGAGGATGGAGTTTATCTCCGAAATATATTTATGTTATAAATTTCAAACAAGTAAAATAGTTGTTTATTTTCCTAATATTACGTTGTGATTTGGCTTTCAACTGCACTTGATGAGTATTTTATATATATATATATATATATATATATATATATATATATATATATATATATATATAGATATAAAATAAAAATACCAGCGGTGGTTGACGTTATGTTTTGAGAAAAACCGAATGAAATTATTAAAATAATCAACGTTTCGTCCTTATTTCAGAGGACATCTTCAGGATATTGAAGTAAAAATGCAAGAAAAGAAAAAGTCATAGATCATACGAAAAAAAAGAACAGTTTTTGAATCTTATCCATATACACACACGTTTGCCCTTCCTGACATGGATAGGATTCAAAAACTGTTCTCTTTTTCGTATGGTCTATGACTTTTTCTTTTCTTGCATTTTTACTTCAATATCCTGAAGATGTCCTCTGAAATAAGGACGAAACATTGATTATTTTAATAATTTCATTCGGTTTTTCTATTTTTCTCAAAACATATATATGAGAGAGAGAGAAAATTTGTAGTATTCCAAATTATACTGGGTTAATATAATTCAGTAATTGTTCATATACCAATAAATTTAAGCCAAAAAGGAGAGATGACTTAAAAAGTAAGCTACTAAATTATCATATTTCATAATTGGGCATTCATATACTGTTTTAACAAAAAACAAGAAATGGGTTGATAGCAACAAATAGTGTATTTCATTGTTAGTCACAATTGTTTCAAGACTTATTCGACAAATTCAAACAATATGTCATTTGATAATTTTCACAAGAACAGCCTTTCTTCAGACTTTCATTGTTAAAGTGTTTTTTTTATTTAATAAGTCTGAAGAAAGGCTGTTCTTGTGAAAATTTTCAAACGACATTGTTTGAATTTGTCCAAATGGTCTTGAAACAATTTTAACTAATAATGAAATACACTTTTTGTTGTTATCAACCCGTTTCTTGAAGTCTTGGTTTCTGTTAAAACAGTATATATATATATATATATATATATATATATATATATATATATATATATATATATAATAAAGAAGTAATATTGAATTTTTAATTTAGATCTATTTGTCAATAGTGTATTTTATCTTTGTAGTGACTTATGATCTTTTCGTCTTTAAAATACTTAAACACTTCATATCCTTTCATCCGAGAGTTTAATCTTTAATTTTTACTTCACTTTTTTGTCTTTTCATTTTTTCACCCATTTAATGAACTCTTTCCATAAAAACTTTTTTTGCATTTATGAATAGTTTTCATATAAAGCTGTTTCAATTTCAAATTCATCGCTTCGTTATAATATTCATTTGCTAATACCTTTCCACTGAAGAGAAGAACACATTTCTTTGAAACTCCTCGGATTAAGGAAATTTTAATATTTTCTAAAAATTTCTATAAATTCATGTAAATATAATTTACAAAGTTAAATTGTGTTCTGATACATATATATATATATATATATATATATATATTAGAAGCAAGAAATTACCCATAGTGATAGTGAAAAATATGTCCATATGTAACTATTTTATATATATATATATATATATATATATATATATATATATATATTAGTTTATATGTAATTTAACTACTTGGGACAGTTATTACTAGGGCTGTGACAACAGCATATTCTTTTTGTTTTGACTCTTGAGTAGATATCCAGTAATATCTTACATGTTTTTATATAGACTGATGCGGTTCTCGGTTGGTTGACTGTCAGAAATATAGTTGAGAGTAAAATGAATGAAAAGAATATGCTGTTGTCACAGCCCAAGTAATTACATATAAATAAATAACAAAGTTCTCATTTACATAGCTCAGTAGAACTATAAATATTTTCTTTAAATGAATATTTAGACCAAATTTCTCTTTACACACAAAATATCTTTCATCAAGGAAATTCTTGGATAGTCTTCAAGTAGTTGACATCTAGCATCCCCCCCAAATCCCGACTCCGACACTTAGCACTCCCCCAAAATCCTGACTCCGACACTTAGCATTCCCCCAAAATCCTGACTTCGACACTTAGCACTCCCCCAAAATCCTGACTCCGACACTTAGCACTCCCCCAAAATCCTGACTCCACCACTTAGCACTCCCCCAAAATCCTGACTTCGACACTTAGCACTCCCCCAAAATCCTGACTCCACCACTTAGCACTTCCTCAAAATCCTGACTCCGACACTTAGCACTCCCCCAAAATCCTGACTCCGACACTTAGCACTTCCTCAAAATCCTGACTCCGACACTTAGCACTCCCCCAAAATCCTGACTCCGACACTTAGCACTTCCTCAAAATCCTGACTTCGACACTTAGCACTCCCCCAAAATCCTGACTCCACCACTTAGCACTTCCTCAAAATCCTGACTCCGACACTTAGCACTCCCCCAAAATCCTGACTCCACCGCTTAGCACTTCCTCAAAATCCTGACTCCGACACTTAGCATTCCCCCAAAATCCTGACTTCGACACTTAGCACTCCCCCAAAATCCTGACTCTGACACTTAGCACTCCCCCAAAATCCTGACTCCACCACTTAGCACTCCCCCAAAATCCTGACTTCGACACTTAGCACTCCCCCAAAATCCTGACTCCACCACTTAGCACTTCCTCAAAATCCTGACTCCGACACTTAGCACTCCCCCAAAATCCTGACTCCGACACTTAGCACTCCCCCAAAATCCTGACTCCACCACTTAGCACTCCCCCAAAATCCTGACTCCGACACTTAGCACTCCTCCAAAATCCTGACTCCACCACTTAGTATTTCCTCAAAATCCTAACTTCGACACTTAGCATTCCCCCCAAATCCTGACTCCACCACTTAGCACTCCCTCAAAATCCTGACTCCGACACTTAGCACTCCCCCAAAATCCTGACTCCGACACTTAGCACTCCCCCAAAATCCTGACTCCGACACTTAGCACTTCCTCAAAATCCTGACTCCGACACTTAGCACTCCCCCAAAATCCTGACTCCGACACTTAGCATTCCCCCAAAATCCCGACTCCGACACTTAGCACTCCCCCAAAATCCCGACTCCGACACTTAGCACTTCCTCAAAATCCTGACTCCGACACTTAGCATTCCCCCCAAATCCCAACTCCGACACTTAGCACTTCCTCAAAATCCTGACTCCGACACTTAGCACTCCCCCAAAATCCTGACTCCGACACTTAGCACTCCCCCAAAATCCCGACTCCGACACTTAGCACTCCCCCAAAATCCTGACTTCGACACTTAGCACTTCCTCAAAATCCTGACTCCGACACTTAGCATTCCCCCAAAATCCCGACTCCGACACTTAGCATTCCCCCAAAATCCCGACTCCGACACTTAGCACTTCCTCAAAATCCTGACTCCGACACTTAGCACTCCCCCAAAATCCTGACTCCGACACTTCGCACTCCCCCAAAATCCCGACTCCGACACTTAGCACTCCCCCAAAATCCTGTCTCCGACACTTAGCACTCCCCCAAAATCCTGACTTCGACACTTAGCACTTCCTCAAAATCCTGACTCCGACACTTAGCACTCCCCCAAAATCCCGATTCCGACACTTAGCACTTCTTCAAAATCCTGACTCCGACACTTAGCACTCCCCCAAAATCCTGACTCCGACACTTAGCACTCCCCCAAAATCCCGACTCCGACACTTAGCACTCCCCCAAAATCCTGACTCCGACACTTAGCACTCCCCCAAAATCCCGACTCCGACACTTAGCACTTCCTCAAAATCCTGACTCCGACACTTAGCACTCCCCCAAAATCCTGACTCCGACACTTAGCACTCCCCCAAAATCCTGACTCCGACACTTAGCATTCCCCCAAAATCCTGACTTCGACACTTAGCACTCCCCCAAAATCCTGACTCCGACACTTAGCACTCCCCCAAAATCCTGACTCCACCACTTAGCACTTCCTCAAAATCCTGACTCCGACACTTAGCACTCCTCCAAAATCCTGACTCCACCACTTAGCATTTCCTCAAAATCCTAACTTCGACACTTAGCATTCCCCCCAAATCCTGACTCCACCACTTAGCACTTCCTCAAAATCCTGACTCCGACACTTAGCACTCCCTCAAAATCCTGACTCCGACACTTAGCACTCCCCCAAAATCCTGACTCCGACACTTAGCACTCCCCCAAAATCCTGACTCCGACACTTAGCACTCCCCCAAAATCCCGACTCCGACACTTAGCACTCCCTCAAAATCCCGACTCCGATACTTAGCACTTCCTCAAAATCCTGACTCCGACACTTAGCACTCCCCCAAAATCCTGACTCCCACACTTAGCACTCCTCCAAAATCCTGACTCCGACACTTAGCATTCCCCCAAAATCCTGACTTCGACACTTAGCACTCCCCCAAAATCCTGACTCCGACACTTAGCACTCCCCCAAAATCCTGACTCCACCACTTAGCACTTCCTCAAAATCCTGACTCCGACACTTAGCACTCCTCCAAAATCCTGACTCCACCACTTAGCATTTCCTCAAAATCCTAACTTCGACACTTACCACTCCCCCAAAATCCTGACTTTGACACCTCGCACTCCTCAAATATACAACTGCCTATATTCAGATACTGTGTTGCTTCTTCGGAGATTTAATATTATGTAGTGGCTCTTGTTACACCATGCATGAAACACATAAATGTGTGTTGATAACATCTACAATATTTATTAATTATCAAACTGAACTGAAAGAAACCATTAAAAATTTATGGTTGACACTCCATTGATTCGAACAGTCAGTCAGGATTTCATAATAATAAAATTAAATGACTCATTTGGTTTTTTTTATACTAGGTGTCCTGTTCTGGCATTGCTCGGTAATTTATTTATTTGCAATTTCATTTGTTTTCTTCTTTTTTAACCTATGCCCTTTTTTTAATATAATTTTTTTCAAGATGCATATAAATTGGTATTGGAAGGAAAAAAAAGAAATGAAAACATCTCATTATAGAAAAAGATTGAAAGCAGGTGATTATCTGACTTGCCGTTTGCTTTTTCTCAGTTCCCATAAATGCGTTATTTGGAGTAAATATGAGTAAAAAAATAAATAAATAAATAATTAAGAGTGTTACTTATGCTGTACTTATGTAAAAAAATAAATAAATAAATAAGAGTGTTACTTATGCAGTACTTATGTAAAAAGATAAATAAATAATTAAGAGTGTTACTTAAGCAGTACTTATGTAAAAAAATAATTAAGAGTGTTACTTATGCAGTACTTATGTAAAAAAATAAATAAATAATTAAGAGTGTTTCTTATGCTGTACTTATGTAAAAAAATAAATAAATAATTAAGAGTGTTACTTATGCAGTACTTATGTAAAAAAATAAATAAATAATTAAAAGTGTTACTTAAGCAGTACTTATGTAAAAAAATAATTAAGAGTGTTACTTATGCAGTACTTATGTAAAAAAATAAATAAATAATTAAGAGTGTTTCTTATGCTGTACTTATGTAAAAAAATAAATAAATAATTAAGAGTGTTACTTATGCAGTACTTATGTAAAAAAATAAATAAATAATTAAGAGTGTTACTTATGCAGTACTTATGTAAAAAAAATAAATAAATAATTAAGAGTGTTTCTTATGCTGTACTTATGTAAAAAAATAAATAAATAATTAAGAGTGTTACTTATGCAGTACTTATGTAAAAAAATTATTAAGAGTGTTACTTATGCAGTACTTATGTAAAAAAAATAATTAAGAGTGTTACTTATGCAGTACTTATGTAAAAAAATAAATAAATAATTAAGAGTGTTACTTATGCTGTACTTATGTAAAAAAATAAATAAATAATTAAGAATGTTACTTATGCAGTACTTATGTAAAAAAATAAATAAATAATTAAGAGTGTTACTTATGCTGTACTTATGTAAAAAAATAAATAAATAAATAATTAAGAGTGTTACTTATGCAGTACCTATGTAAAAAATAATAATTAAGAGTGTTACTTATGCAGTACTTATGTAAAAAAATAAATAAATAATTAAGAGTGTTACTTATGCTGTACTTATGTAAAAAAATAAATAATTAAGAGTGTTACTTATGCTGTACTTATGTAAAAAAATGAATAAATAATTAAGAGTGTTACTTATGCTGTACTTACGTAAAAAAATAAATAAATAATTAAGAGTGTTACTTATGCATACTTATGTAAAAAAAATAATTAAGAGTGTTACTTATGCAGTACTTATGTTAAAAATAAATAAATAATTAAGAGTGTTACTTATGCAATACTTATGTAAAAATATAAATAAATAATTAAGAGTGTTACTTATGCAGTACTTATGTAAAAAAATAAATAAATAATTAAGAGTGTTACTTATGCAGTACTTATGTAAAAAATAAATAAATAATTTAGAGTGTTACTTATGCAGTACTTATGTAAAATAAATAAATAAATAATTAAGAGTGTTACTTATGCTGTACTTATGTAAAAAAATGAATAAATAATTAAGAGTGTTACTTATGCTGTACTTACGTAAAAAAATAAATAAATAATTAAGAGTGTTACTTATGCATACTTATGTAAAAAAAATAATTAAGAGTGTTACTTATGCAGTACTTATGTTAAAAATAAATAAATAATTAAGAGTGTTACTTATGCAGTACTTATGTAAAAATATAAATAAATAATTAAGAGTGTTACTTATGCAGTACTTATGTAAAAAAATAAATAAATAATTAAGAGTGTTACTTATGCAGTACTTATGTAAAAAATAAATAAATAATTTAGAGTGTTACTTATGCAGTACTTATGTAAAATAAATAAATAAATAATTAAGAGTGTTACTTATGCTGTACTTATGTAAAATAATAAATAAATAATTAAGAGTGTTACTTATGCAGTACTTATGTAAAAAAATAAATAATTAAGAGTGTTACTTATGCAGTACTTATGTAAAAAAAAAATAAATAATTAAGAGTGTTACTTATGCAGTACTTATGTAAAAAAAATAAATAAATAATTAAGAGTGTTACTTATGCAGTACTTATGTAAAAAATAAATAAATAATTAAGAGTGTTACTTATGCAGTACTTATGTAAAAAAATAAATAAATAATTAAGAGTGTTACTTATGCAGTACTTATGTAAAAAATAAATAAATAATTTAGAGTGTTACTTATGCAGTACTTATGTAAAATAAATAAATAAATAATTAAGAGTGTTACTTATGCAGTACTTATGTAAAAAATAAATAAATAATTTAGAGTGTTACTTATGCAGTACTTATGTAAAAAAATAAATAAATAATTAAGAGTGTTACTTATGCAGTACTTATGTAAAAAAATAAAAAAATAATTAAGAGTGTTACTTATGCAGTACTTATGTAAAAAAATAAATAATTAAGAGTGTTACTTATGCAGTATTTATGTAAAAAATAAAATAAATAATTAAGAGTGTTACTTATGCAGTACTTATGTAAAAAAAATAAATAAATAAATAAGAGTGTTACTTATGCAGTACTTATGTAAAAAATAAATAAATAATTTAGAGTGTTACTTATGCAGTACTTATGTAAAAAAATAAATAAATAATTAAGAGTGTTACTTATGCAGTACTTATGTAAAAAAATAAAAAAATAATTAAGAGTGTTACTTATGCAGTACTTATGTAAAAAAATAAATAAATAATTAAGAGTGTTACTTATGCTGTACTTATGTAAAAAAATAAATAATTAAGAGTGTTAGTTATGCTGTACTTATGTAAAAAAATGAATAAATAATTAAGAGTGTTACTTATGCAGTACCTATGTAAAAAAAAATAATTAAGAGTGTTACTTATGCAGTACTTATGTAAAAAAAATAAATAAATAATTAAGAGTGTTACTTATGCAGTACTTATGTAAAAAATAAATAAATAATTAAGAGTGTTACTTATGCAGTACTTATGTAAAAAAAAAAAATAAATAATTAAGAGTGTTACTTATGCTGTACTTATGTAAAAAAAATAAATAAATAATTAAGAGTGTTACTTATGCAGTACTTATGTAAAAAATAAATAAAAAAATAATTAAGAGTGTTACTTATGCAGTACTTATGTAAAAAAATAAATAAATAATTAAGAGTGTTACTTATGCAGTACTTATGTAAAAAAAAAAAATAAAAAAATAATTAAGAGTGTTACTTATGCAGTACTTATGTAAAAAAATAAATAAATAATTAAGAGTGTTACTTATGCAGTACTTATGTAAAAAAAAAAAAATAAAAAAATAATTAAGAGTGTTACTTATGCAGTACTTATGTAAAAAAATAAATAAATAATTAAGAGTGTTACTTATGCAGTACTTATGTAAAAAAAAAAATAAAAAAATAATTAAGAGTGTTACTTATGCAGTACTTATGTAAAAAAAAAAAATAAAAAAATAATTAAGAGTGTTACTTATGCAGTACTTATGTAAAAAAATAAATAAATAATTAAGAGTGTTACTTATGCAGTACTTATGTAAAAAAAAAAATAAAAAAATAATTAAGAGTGTTACTTATGCAGTACTTATGTATATGTATGGAATCTTTGCTTTTCATTAAAAAAAAAACTAACAAGAAAAAAATACTTATAAATTGGATTATTTAGACTAGCATCATCACGATCATCATCACTGTGACCATAGAAATGATGATGATGAAAGGAGTGTTGCAAAGAGGTTGTCAGAATGACACGAGTGAAAACTAAATTCTTCGACTTACATGGTTACTCAGTTTTTTCTCGCGTATCTCGCGCAATGACGGGGCAGCAATAAAGACAACAAAGGAAGCAAATTCAGCAGTGCGTAAAGCTTTCAAATCCTGGAAAAACCAAATCACAATACAAAAGGCCATGCATATCAATATCGACACTAACATTGGACAGCCAGTAACGAAAGAGAGAGAGAGAAAGAGAAAAAAAAAATAGAACCAAAAAAAAAAAAAAAAAAAAAAAAATGGGTCAATCCACCAGCAGAGTCTTCATGCACCTGTAGCATAGCCAATAGCTCCCATCACACTGCCGTCTGCCATAAGAGAGTCTTTAGTGGATCAGTTGATTCGTCAGTATCCATTTCTGACCCCCTCTTACCTGGCTGGCTTTTAAGACAAATAAACACTTTGGAGTCGGAATTGGGAAAGAGGGATGAAAACATATATAAATATCAGGAAAGGGCGGGGTTGGGGGTAGGAAGGCAGCTAGACAGAGGCTTAGGACAGACCATGCAGGACAATACCAGCAGCATCTACAATCAGCTTCCATTAAAAAGTTGCCAGTTTGTATGAAAGACTTCAAAGATGAAGTAAGTAACTTCATACAGAAATCATGTTAAAGTTACAGTAACGCTTTTCTCTATATCTAAAAAAAAAAAAAACACTTTTACAAGACATTGCGTTGAACGAAAAGTTAACAAAATGGTCAACACAGTACAAGTGACCTTATCATTCAACAGGCAATTTGTCTCATTAACTCTTATCCTTTGTGGCTTTTATTCCTAATAGGGGTTTTCTTTTATTATTATTATTAATAATACATAACTGAAAGAAAACAGACTTTTTTAAATTATTTTTTTAAAAACTACTAACCAGAATTTAGTTCCCAGATTTACGCATGTATTTTTTGAGCAACTCGGCTAATTTCCTCGAGTCATTCCTGACTTGATTTGAATGGTAACTCATAAGTCAATCTACCATATAATAAACTGATCTTGTTTCCCCCCTCTAAATTCAGCAATTAATTCGAATTCTGTGCACCAGTCGGCATATCAATTTTGGGGTTTTAGTTGTTGTTTTAACAAACTGCGTTTCCTGCGAAACCAAATCAAAACTCACAGTTGAAACGAGTAACAATTCTTCAAGAGTTTATGATATTTGATTTTTCTACCAAACGACAGTCCTGCACCAGAAGTCACAAGTGTTCAAGCTCAAAAAGTTTTCGTTTTTTTTTTTTTTTAAACTTCACTAATATATGGCATTACCACGTTGACACATCAGTTCTCATTAGATCGCTGAAGTTAAGCAATGTTGAGCCTGGTCAGTACCAGATGGGTGATCATTTATGAATACCAGCTGCTGTATACGGGAGGATGCCGACACCTCCCTGCAAGAAATGCAAAATACCTCACGCTGTTACCTCCACTGATGGGGATATATGCAAGTGACTGGGGACTGCTTGTGAATTTGATAATCCTATAAAATTTCCTCCTTTCAAACGAAGCCAGTTCGACCTGCCTAGAGCGAGTATCACTTTGGTTCGGAAGGTTTTAAAGCACTGTTCTTCATAATGTTTTCTTCTTTTTTTGGTTCAGCTTAAATAGGTGTTGTTTATACCAGTCATCGATACAATCAATCTGACAGTAACTTTGTTGCTGTCGGATTGAGGTAAAGTTTTGTTCAGTTTTGTTCAAGTTTGCCCTCCAAAGTTTTACCTTCTACCTGAAAAGGGTTCATGGTTCAATTTATTGCTAATCGCCTGAGGCTCCCTCATCAGGCATTTTTTAGGCTACAGTGCACTTCACCTAGTGTGCTGACTTTTCAAAACCTCACCTGTCTAACCTCCTCTAGAGAGGAAGTAAATACACATAATTTGACTGTAATAAAATTGCATTTTTTTTTTATTGTTATTTTTACTATAGTTCAACTCTCTAAATTTTTTATTTTAAAATATATAATCGCTGCATGAAAATATTGCATTTTTTTTTTTAATCTACATCTAGCATAATCGTTAGACTGCTAATTAGTTGGTTGGTAGACTGGAGTTCAATCCTCAATCTATTCATATAAAAGACTACCTAATGCCCCCTTGTTAATTACTAACCATTATATGGTGAGGATCAGGAGTAAGTAGTGTAGTCAAGGGAAACAATTGGCATCCTCCTCTGCGCCTTCATATAGTAGCCAATAGAAAAGGGAGCCTTAGGTTTGTCCTAGACTATGGTTGCCCACGTTACTATTTTACTTACATTTAAATATCAAATGTATATACTTTGAAATTCATACTAAGCTTATTTCATCTGGAGTAAGGGTTAAACGAAATCCTAAACTAAATGATCTGGTTTAAGAAGATGACTGTTGAAGTGGATAACTGTCAATTGACAACTTATGTGTGCCAAGTCTGCATCCAGTTGGTTCCATATTGCCACTCTCGATGGATGTTGGCAACCTTCATGTGGTCTGTACTTTAAGTACCAGACTCTAGAAAGAATTGTGAGAAACCAATACCAACCACAGAATCAAGTCCAAAAATATATTTGAATAATAACATTTTGAAAAACAAAACATTCAGTAGATGATGATTTGTCAACATTTTATTTTTATGATATACAACTAAATTAGAGCATGTGGGGATCACAGCTAAACTCAATTGCATAACTTCCTGTTATGCACCAAATCAAGCATGACTAGGTTCAGCATTTGAATTCAAATTTGACTTTCATATGTCATTATTTGAAATGGTCTCCATTGTAATAATCTTCCTACCTAAATAATTATTTCTAGAAAGAATCTAAAGTGAATTACATTTTTTTTATTTAGTACTGCAAAGATAAAAATAAATAGCTAGTTAGAATCAAATATAAATTTGTCAAATGCATTGCTATTTTGGTCTAACCTTAAAAATCTGACTATCTTAATTTTATGCATTAGATATGCTCCCTACTTATGGGTTGAGCTATCTTTTAAAAGAAGCAAGAGATACTGTCTATAATGAAAAAAGGATATAACTGTATTTGCAAATTATTTCAGTAGAATAAAATAATCTGGCTAGATAGAACATGTAATCGATGAAATTGATTGGATTTTTTATGTAAAAGACTGAAAACTTAGATAAATGACTGGCTAGTTTGAATCAAATATCGATTTGTCAAACGTTATTCTATTTAGGAATGACCTTGAAAATCTGACTTAATTTTATGCCTTAGTTTAGCTAAGATTATGATATGATTAATTTATTTTTTAAGCAACTGACAATTTTCTAATTGAAGTTGAGATTAGAAATCTAGAAAAAAAAAACATAATTAGGCAAAGAAGAAAGGTTAACAAAAGAAGATGCCGAGAACACATTCCGTCTGGCCATTGCAAGGTTTGTCACCGAAAACAAATAAAACAAATAAGAAACAATCTAAGATAAATTATTTGAATTGATACGAAGGGGGGGTGGGAAGTTCTTGTTGAGGGCGTCTGATAGAAATTACCTCGGTCACTGCTGGTATAGTTGGAGCTGCAATGAATACCACAAATGGCGAGAATTCAGCCGTTCGTAACACCTTTACCGCCTGCAAAATCATAAGTACACACACGCACGATGATTGACCTTGAAATGCAGAGATGCCATTGCAATCAATTTACACAACATTAATGATGTTTTCATATAAAGTGATAAAAATTTTTTTTTTTTTTTCATTCAAAAACTTGGCTTACTCTATCATGGATTTTATATATATATATATATATATATATATATATATATATATATATATATATATATATATTAGTCATTAAAAAATTTTCTCAGGCAAAGAAAGTTGGTCTTTTCCTTAAATTAATAAATTTATATGATTATCTTACCAAAGAATAAATCTTTAACAAAGCAAAATTTATCAAGATAAGAAAAGCTCAACACTATTAAGAGAAGCAAAAAAAATATATGAAATAAAAGACTTGATTTTCCATGTATTTTTACTTGGTTAGGTTTGTAAACAGTTGCCATACTCTTCATTTCCAAAAATAAATATAAATAAGCCCTAGTATCTATTCAACTAACTGTTAATTTGACCATATGGACATATATCTTATGAATAAACACACTAATAAATAAATAGTTTGAAAACTAGAAACACATGAATGGATAAAAAAAACTTGGTAATGGGAAAATGAAGTCGCCATCAGAAAACAAATCAACCATAAAAACCTGGGATAGGGAAGTGACGGTAAGAGTATAATATTACTTCACATCAAAGTGAAAGCTTAGACCAATAAATAACCGCCAAGTTAAAAGATACCAACACCATAACCACACGAAACTGTACTCCCTCTCCCTCACCACTACTCCTTTCTTTCACCACAGTTCCCTCCAAAAAACCCCAATGCTCAAATTCACAAAGTATACACCTCACTTTCTTCTAGAATATTAACTATTATAAAATTAATACAATTTTAACTCCCGTTTCAATATATATTCTTTTTTTAGTCTGATGAGGTGTTATCCTTGAATTGGGATTCCACTGAATCATGTATGCACATATGTAACCAATAATGTTTGTATAATAAACAGGCTATATACTAGCTCTGTCCTGCATTGAGTACTCTTTAATAATCATGTGAGTTTCATTGGATCTACATCTATGAAACTAATCAATACAACCATTATATATATATATATATATATATATATATATATATATATATATATATATATATACAATTATATAAATGCAACTTTGTCTGTGTGAGTTCGTTCCTTATAGATTCTGAAACGGTTGAACAGATTTTCCTAAAAAACTTAGAACTTTAGTGTATAAGCCTGGGAGTGATCTTAGTTAAATTTTAATTCAGAATACCCCTGATAATTACTGATAATGAAAACCGTTATTTTATCTATCATAGATAAAGCCATTTTTTCCATGTCATTGCTTAGCAACAATGATAGAACAATGGGCTGTGAAAATTCTACTGTGGCTAAGTTGATAGCATATTTTTTGTTGTTTTCTTTTTTGCATGTTTTTTTCTTTGATTAACTGGAAAGAATTTTATATAAAATAATTTTATAAAAGAAACAATAGGTTCTCTAGAATGCAATGTAGAATAACATATATTTTGGACTAAGTCACTGCATGGAGATATGTGAAGCTTCCTCCTGGGCGATTTCGCGGATTTCGATGACAATAAAAATATAGGAGTGTGAAATATTCGTTGATCATCATTCAATCCCAGGCAACGTCGGGTCTCCCTGTAAGTATATATATATATATATATATATGTTGCCAGGGTTTGAATCTCTCGACTGGCGTTAATCGTGACACCCTGTACTGATGATTCCCAAAAGGATGAAACACTACTGTCCATAGTAACTAATTATGTCAGCCCCTTTAAGAAACTTGTTTCCTATCATTGAGCACTTTCAGTTGTAATAAGTCGGTCAATTTAGCTTACATGTGTAGATCGTCATATAACGATTAGATCACCCTGACTGATGTTAAAAGCATTTAAAAGAATAAATGTTCAAATTTCAACTGTATCTCTCGCGGTTGACGGTAGCCGAATGGTTTGGTTCCTTGCTAATGAAGCCAGACATGACTTATGCCAGGGTTCAAATCTCTCGACTGGCGTTAATCGTGACACCCTGCACTGATGATTCCTGAAAGGATGAAACACTAGTGTCTGCAGGTATTTAATTATTATAGTAAATAATTATATATATTAATATTAATTTAATGAAACGAAAAGCTTCTTTGCCTGAAAAGATCATAGTTTTTAATGACTACCACCAACTGAAACATGATGCTTTTTTACATATTTTTATGTATAAAAATATTAATATAAATATTCCGATTTACTATAAAGGACTACTATACAATCTCAGTTGAAATTCTCCGGATATTTTTTACCATGTCAATCATGCAGTATGGTTAACAGAGCAGAAATCAGAGAAAAACAAAAAAAAATACAATAAATAACTGTTACCAAATACATTATATTTATATACATTATAATTTAATTTTTTTTAACCTGTATAGTTTTAAAGTTTTGAAACCGTTTGCAATTCTTTTTTTTTTTTAAATTTAAAAATCAGTTTATTTACTTTCATTGGCCCATGGTGAGTCAATGAAAGATGACAGTTGATAATTTTTGAAGGTGGTTGCTAATTTCAGTATTTAAAGATAGTAAAAAAAACAATGTAAGGCTTATGACACCACTCACCGTAAATCTGGCGGTGGTTGCCAGTCCGGTTAGGATAAGCCTTTTTCATATTTTTAAAATTAGAAAAAAAAAAAATTAACCGTCGTTTTTGATTGATGAATTTGGCTAAGCGAAAGTAACAAAACAAATCTTGAAATATCAAAACTTACAATTTCAGAAGTTTAAAACTATGCAGGTCGATAGAAAATTAAATTTTAATGTGTTTGATTAAAGTTATTTGCTGTATATTTAGTTTGTTTTCAATTTATCGGCTGTTAACTAAACTGCACGAATGCCATATACATTTATGAAAATTAAAAAGTATTCAACTATAAGAAATATTTAAGAACTTTTCCTTTTCAAAATCAGTCTGTAAATATCAGAAAGATTTGTGAGATGTTGTGCTGTACCAAGGCATTTCCTCGGATATCGGTGGTTGGGTGGCACTCATAAAGATAAAACAATTCACAATGGTTCCTGATATCATTAATAGACCAAACCTGTTGATTAAGTACAATGTTTCAGAATAAATTAACCACAAACAAAGGACAAAATTCAAGGCACCATATTATTAGACTTCTGTAGTGTAGAAGCATTCTTGTAGTACAAAAAAAAAAAAAATGGCAGCATAAATCAATCATAGAAATTTTCCAAGTAAAGAATTAATCAACCCAAGACCAGCAAAGCTTAATGGTCTTTTTTTTATTAAGATGGAAAATTATTGCTGAATAATTCAAAGATTCAATGGTTATAGTAGAATTGCTCAAACCTTTGTGGTTGTACACTCTTACAATGCCAAAAATATTGCAACAAGGCTTATGGAAGCGTTATCTTTTACCTCTGCCGAGTTTGTTTTCATTCGCCTTTGTTTATGTACAGCCTAGTGTCAACATCCTTTGACAAGAGTCGAGGGACCAACTACAAACAGCCAAGACCGATGAAAACTGCCTTATGAAAGCCTTGAAAATCCTCAACAAGGTCAAACACTTAGTAAAAGCCAGAGATGCTCTGGTTCTCTCAGTTGAGAAAGAACAACATGTAGCTAGTCTACAGTTCGCATAACGTCTACACATTAACACCAAGAACCCTTTCAGAACAATTTGAAGTATTTAGTAGCAGTAAAGTGCAGCAGACAGGCATTTCTGTGTACCATTCGTGAGTTTGAGAGTATGTAACCCTATATACGGCATAATCACGTTGATACACTGATTCTTGTTAAATCACCAAAGTTAAGCAATGTTGAGCCTGGTCAGTAGTAAAACGGGTAACCATTTCGGAATTCCAGGTGCTTAACTGAACATTGTTTTCAGTCGTCTAGCACTTCTCCTTGCCACTGGACTCAAGCAGTGCCGATTCAGGAGATGAGGTTGGAACTGCGCAATCCTTGCTTCACAATTACTTGCGTAGTTGCCCTTACAAGGGGTATCCGTTGTCTCGAGAGGCTGAACGGAGGCATCATCATCGAACCCAACTGGAAAACATTGGAATATTGGAAGAAAAATCACTGCACATTGTGATGATTTTCATTTGAATCAAAAATTCAGTGCGCTATTAAAAACGATGAGATGTGAGAAACAGCGACTAACAGGAAAAAAATCACAGGTGTTCTGACTGTGATCACACAACAAAATTCAAGATTAGAAAGTGGATCTTGAGTTTACTTTCGACAGCCGCGTACCTCTCGCTTTCTTTATTTTGTCCTTTAGTCCTCACATTCCAGAAGTGATGTTTTTGACAAAAAGAGAAGAATTGCTGTTTTCTGGATCAGAATCTATTCCATCTAACACTTATTGTTGGCAAGATTTTAGACACTTAAGTAGTATGTTTTTAGCCTCCTTACATAAAGTGGCTTCATGTCTTGCCTGTAGTAATTTCTATAAAACAAAGTTGCAAAACAAAGGGATAGCAAAATCTAGCCAAAGCAAATCTTTTCTCCAGCTGATCTCAATGCAACACGTGTAAGACTTTTTCCAAATCAATCTTGTGAACTGTTTCCATCAAATGAAACAATGTTTTTAGCAAAACTCGAATCACTAAGATACTCCAAATTTTTTTGCTACAACGTGAATTTTTTGGAGAGGATGGATCATAAATTCTCATGTTTCATAACGTTTAGGTCCATGTAACCTTCACCCTTCTTCTAATGTACCTTGTTGAACTCCAGAATCATTCTGTCAAGCTCAAGAATCTGCATGGAATTTCAAACAGAGCCCTTTATTTTATCTAGAATTATTATTCTCTTGTTGCAACTGTATTTTCAGCGTCACCCACACTGGAGATTGAACCTTCAACCTCTAGCAGAATAACTTTACAACTGAATTTTACCATGTACTTTATCCACTATGCCACGTATCCTTATGCTTAATGGAAAGATTCTCGAGTTCAACAAGATACACCTCATGATGATCAGAGGTTACGTCAACTAAAACGTTGTGAAAAGGACACTCAAGATGAGAACAGTAGTCCAAATAATACAAATAATCAATTCTCATCTAAAAAATTCAGAAACATTAGTATTGGATTCTCTAAGAAGAATGACACAAAACTATATTAATGATTACGTTTCCACTGATGTGCTCTCCGGTCGTCTTCAGGCAGGGCAGACTATCAGCCAAAACATATTACAAATGCAAATACTTAAGACAGTTGTCAAAATAATTTTAAAAAAATCAAAGTAAATAACGACAATCTCTCAACCCCATCCCACAGCACCGAACAAAATAATTCAGAAACTGAAGATCTCTGCCTCACCTGAGGTTCTACATCAAGAATTGCCATCAGACTGTCAGCGTGAATTTGTCGTATCGTCTCTAGTTTTGTCCCATACATAGCATCCTCATGGGTTCCGTATTCTAAATATTCATTTGCCTCAATATCCGCCATCATTTTCTTCCGTGTGACAAAATAATAGTTTTTCCCATTTTCTTCGTCTTTTCGAGGTGGTCGTGTTGTGTCTACAAGAGAAATAAGATGAAAGGGCATTTATTAAAAACTTGACGGAGATAAGTTCATATAATAATTAGCAGGCTCCACATCCCTGGCATTACATAGGAAAATTGGAGACAACAAGAATGACATTTTTTTTATTCCTACCCATGAGTTCAATAAAAATAAATCTATGACTATCTAAAAATAAAAATAAATCTATGACTATCTAAAAATAAAAATAAATCTATGACTATCTAAAAATAAAAATGAATCTATGACTATCTAAAAATAAAAATGAATCTATGACTATCTAAAAATAAAAATGAATCTATGACTATCTAAAAATAAAAATGAATCTATGACTATCTAAAAATAAAAATGAATCTATGACTATCTAAAAATAAAAATAAATCTATGACTATCTAAAAATAAAAATAAATCTATGACTATCTAAAAATAAAAATAAATCTATGACTATCTAAAAATAAAAATGAATCTATGACTATCTAAAAATAAAAATGAATCTATGACTATCTAAAAATAAAAATGAATCTATGACTATCTAAAAATAAAAATGAATCTATGACTATCTAAAAATAAAAATGAATCTATGACTATCTAAAAATAAAAATGAATCTGTGACTATCTTAAAATAAAAATGAATCTGTGACTATCTAAAAATAAAAATGAATCTGTGACTATCTAAAAATAAAAATGAATCTGTGACTATCTAAAAATAAAAATGAATCTGTGACTATCTAAAAATAAAAATGAATCTGTGACTATCTAAAAATAACAGGTAACATAAATTCTATGATGAATCTTTAACGGGATGAGACGCTGAAGAATATGTGTAGCTAAATTGCCATATATTTTCATAACTAATATATATATATTATATATATATATATACAGTATAACTCCTCTAATTTGAACATCCGCTTCGTTCAAATTAGAGGATGCTGTTCAAGTCTCATGATAAAAAAATGTGCTGCAGTTAACTTTAATTTTCTAAGAATTAAGAAATAGTAAATGAAAGTCATTGCTACATGATACTTCAAGTATATAGTGACTTGAGTTTACGATATATTGCAAGTAAGAATTGTTAAATATTATTACTAGGAACAAATACCTTGAAAATAAATTAAATCTACTCTTACTTGTTAGGTATTTATTACCTAAGTTATCATCTACAGAAGGTTTAGAAGAAGTCCAAATGAGAGGAAGTCCAACTTTAGAGGAAGTTCATATTAAAGAAGTTTTACTGTACATACACACACATATATATATATATATATGGAAAAAAGTGAAAGAAAACCTTTGGCCTTTTTAGAAAATTCTTAACGTTGTATCCCCATTTTCGAGGAAACTTCTTCAGAATAATGATAAGAATGATTGAGGAAAATAAAATTCACCAAAGATATCTTTCCCTCCTGATATTTTATATATACCTTCTCCACTTATTATTTTTAATTGCTTTCCCTTTATGCACGTAAAATATATAAATATATCAGTTTTCGGGTTTGTATTACTGTACACATAGATTAAAAAAAGTTGTCAAAAAACAAATATATAACAAATATATGTTATCAAAGGCAAGATAAGTTACTTTTCTACCAAACTGGATATATTTTTGTGTTTTTTTATTCAATGTAACATGTTTATTCAGCTCGAAAAACATGCAGTGTTTACCGATGTATTCGAAAATTCCAAATGGCGGCCGACTCTCTCTTTAACACGGTAAGTTTGGGAAAAGGTGTTATAAATAATAAACTAGACAAAATGCTATTAAAAAAACACCGAATATATGTCAAGTTATGTCACGGTAACATATATTGAGCGAATTTCTAACAGTATTTTGTCGAGTTTATTATTTATAACACCTTTTCCCAAACTTACCGTGTTAAAGAGAGAGTCGGCCGCCATTTTGAATTTTCCAATACATCGGTAAACACAGTATGTTTTTCGAGCTGAATAAACATGTTAAATTGAATGAAAACACGAAAATTATATCCAGTTTGGTAGAAAAGTAACTTATCTTGCCTTTGATAACATTTATTTGTTATATATTTGTTTTTTTGACAACTTTTTCGAATCTATGTGTACAGTAATACAAACCCCAGTTTTCATAGGATACTCCTCTAATCTTTGGTGTACTTTTATTTTCCTGGATCATCCTTATCATTGTCCTGAGGTCAAAGGTCTTCTTTCCCTTTTTTCCATAATACCTGCTTTTATTTTCATTATATATATATATATATATATATATAAATGTATATATATATATATAAATGTATATATATATATATATAAATGTATATATATATATATATAAATGTATATATATATATATAAATGTATATATATATATATAAATGTATATATATATATATATATAAATGTATATATATATAAATGTATATATATATATATATAAATGTATATATATATGTATATACATATATATATGTATATATATATATACATACATAAATGTATATATATATATATATATATATATATATATATATATACATACATATATACAAATGTATATATATAATTTTATTAAAGATTCCAAAGTCACAGAAGTATTCACTTAATTCACATTTAAATTGTTTTATTGCCGTGTCTTACGCGTGTTTCATTGGATGGCATTAATATACCATCATATATATATATCATCAGAGATTTATATTAAATCCTCAGGAAAAAAATATACAGTTTTTTGTTTTTTGTTTTTGTGCATTCTGAACCTTCACTTGCCACTGGTATTTAACAACGCCAACTCCGGAGGGATGTGGTTGGAGATTGCGCAACTCTTGACACACACAAAAAAATTTCCATGCGCAGGCACCCTACCTTACAAATAAGTATCCACAGTCTGTCAAGACTGAAGGAAGCTACTTAAAGTGACCTTTTACCAGCTATTTTTATTGGCTAAAGACCAAATTGAATTTGTTCCACGGGTCTGTAGACCAAAAATTGATAGAAGTTTGGTAGAGACCTTCAGCACACATACACAGACTCTACCAAACTACTCTGTCAATTTTTGATATACAGGGGATATACTCTAATACACCGTGTTTAGAATCTTTAGGCAAATATTGATTCTGAAAAATGTCTAAAATTTAAGGCTTTAGCTTAGGAAATCTTAAAAGAAATTTATTTGATGTGTAACTATATATAGAGAAATACTTACGTGGAATGGGGTAAGCAAATCTATCTGGATGACTGGTAATTAATGTATTTTTAATATGTCGTCGACCAACACCATGAGCACCTGGAAATATTAAGTAACAAAAGAATTAAGAGCTGTTGTGGCTTTGAAGGGCCAGTAATAACCAAGAAAAACACAATGGTATAATTAACGAAAATGCATTAATTAAAGAATTGCAGAAAGTATGCGCCTGTTTCAGTGGCCATAACTGCCATCAATAATTGCCACAATGTTTAGTCATAACTGTATTTGTTGTTGTCTGGGTAAGTCCATTTTTACCTGAAATAGGTAGATCAACTAACATCATACCACCGTTCTTTATGGATCTCTACCGGGTCAAAATATGTACAGCACAATCACGTTGACACACCGGTTCTTGCTAGATCACCAAAGTTAAGCAATGTTGAGCCTGGCCAGTACCAGATGGGTGACCATTTGGGAAGGCTAGGCACTGTGTGTACCTTCTGGGAAGGTTGGGTGTGGGGCCAGCACCCTTTTTTTTCTTTTTTCTTTTTTTTTTACAAGGTGGTCACCACTTATCAAGCCCCGGTAGCCACTCAGGGATAAGGGTTATTGTAAGTACAGTATGTTAGTGTGGATATTTAAAGTGTCTACTTAAGGGGGCGGTTCATCAGGAATTTGTGTACGTTGGACTTGAAGACATCCAAGTTGTAGTCAGGAGGGAAGCAGGCAGACGGAACAGAGTTCCACAGGTGTGCAGTTCTAAGAAAGAAGCTTTGTTCATGGAATCTACGTTTTGATTTAGGCATAGATAAAGAGTGGGGAAAGTTTTTCACAGTGGATTCAGCTAGACGGGTGTTTTTTGTAAAAGATTGGCGAGGGGGGACCAGAGATTGGAGTTCAGACGAGCACCTGCCATGGAAATAACGATAAAACAAAGATAGGCTTGCAACGTCTCTTCTGTGGGAGAGAGGTTGCATCCCCCACTAAACCACGAAGTCTATTTTGTACTCTGTCAAGGCAGGATAGGCTTTTTTTAGCAGCTCCTGCCCAGATATGGCAGCAGTATTCCATCCTTGGATGTACTTGGCTTTTATATAGATAGAGAATTGCATCGGTAGTGAGATATCTTCTGGAGCGGTAGAAGGATCCCACCATCTTTCCAGCGACCTTGGCAACAGACTTGATGTACGTGTTACCCTGTAAAAAGAACTCCTCGCAACAAAAACATCTACAAAAGTTCTAGATAGCCTATGCCCCTCCAGGGGCTCAAGGGCTATGGATAGATAGATGGACCTGGTAAAAATAGTTGCTAAGGGGTCAAAATTGAGAGAGATTACAGATAAGTCAACAACTGCTCTTCTCTGCATTTGCACATTTAGTTTATTTTCAGCTCTTTCTTAACTGACTGACGATGGTTCATGCGGTCACGTCTCTGGCTGGAACGCTACAAATTTTACTTTCTGTTCCAGTTCTAGCTGATGGCACCCAAGTCGTAATTATTTTTTTTTTTTTATTTACTTTTGAAATCACAACAATACATTGGGTACAATATCATATGGAATAATTGATTGAGAATTGACTCTATAATAATACTACATGTACCTGGCGTTGTCCAGTATCAAATGTAATAGTTTGAGTATTCTTTTTTTTACTTACAAAAAATGAACTGTTTAGAAAAAACCTATTCGCATGCACATGTCTTAGTTTTTCTTTTTTTTTTTTACTTCATTTTTTTTTTTAAGGAGTTTACATATTATGTTTAATACCTATGGTGTTTCTGTTTATAATGAATAAGAATTCTGCATAAATTAAAATATAATATTTATGTGTATTTTATAACTGGGCAGCCTGCTAGTAATTCTATAAGTGTTTACCAAGTCAGGTAAATTAAATATCAAGCTAGATCTCGGAGGTTCAACAATTTGATTTGTTTTAACCCTTTTAGGTTTATTTAATGCTGATTCCAGTAATTTGGGAAAAGTTTTTATGCTTCAAGTTTTTTTTTTTTTTTTTTGCTCAAACATTTATTCATGGTGTTTAGTTTGGTTGTTTTGTTTTTTTAATTTTGGTTGGTTTGGTTGTTTTACGGCATATCAACCCTTTTCGGGTTATTTAATGCTGAATCCAAAGATTTTGAAGAAAAATTTTTTAATAAACTATATTTGTTGTTTTCAAGTCGGTTTCTATTTAACCCATAGTTGGGACCCTAACAGGTACTACCACTCCGGGTCAGAGTGGACCTGGGAGCAATGGTAATTAAAGGGTGGCTCCACACTCCCCAAAGCCCGCAAGCTGGGGCCTCACCACTGGATATAGTTTAAGGTCATATCCAGAACCAGTTTTTTTTTAAACAATAGTTTTTGCTTTTTGATTTTGCAGAACATGATTGAGTTTTGAAAAGGGAAAAGAAAAAAAAAGAACGATAACATCAATGTTTGGTGCATTTTAGATCAGAAAGTCAATATCTTCAGACAGCCTGATCTGGCAACACAAGAACAAGTTCAATGAATCCAAGCCCAGGAAAACAAGGCATTTAAAGTATGGTATGTGTCTGATTGAATTTTTTTTGTTTTTTTGTCTTCTTTTTCTTATGCGTTAATCCTAAGCTATGGATGGGTCGGCACTTGACATTGATTGGGGTGAAGGCCAGTTTCACAGATATCTTTGTACAGAGTGTCTGCTCGTTTTATCATTAGCCGGAGAACGAGCACGTAGTAAACAGTGATGAGATAGGCAGACACCTTTTACAGAAATGATCAGATACTCTCCTGCATAAAGATCTCCGTGAGAATATATGTGAAACCGGCCTATAGAGAATTGGCTCTGTAATAATAAATATGAACCTCTGTAATAATAAATATGAACTCTGCATGAATTAAAATATATATATATATTTTTTCTTTTTTTTTACAAAGGCATCACCACTTATCAAGGCCCAAAGACCACTCGAGGATAAGGGTTAAGAGTGTACAGTAGTCAATTGAACAATATAGTAATTGTTATTAATGGAAATTCGGTAAATTTGTTAACTTATGTGGAACGGCTCATATAACCCAGCAAGGTCAGCCCCCCCCCCCCAATTTAACATAAAATGATCACCCACTTTCTAATCAGATAATGTTTAATTAGGGGTTTCCTAATGGGGTCCATACCACCTACTGGGGGACGGGGTGTCCGTTATGAGATTTCAGGTGGGCAGTGGCCAAATTTATGGTATAGGGGGCCTTGAGATCCTGGAGGGGAGGCAGTGAAAGACAGAGAGGTTCTAGTAACATCATTAGGTGCTTCTTGATTTGCTGCTGATCATCAACAACAATCTGCCCATTGATCTGTGATTCCTTTGA
>NC_136519.1:23023876-23061376 GCF_053919585.1 Euprymna scolopes | reverse complement strand
TAGACGCTTTCTTTGGTCGACAGACAATGAATATCTAAAAGTTTTAAAAAAATCATATTAATTCTGTGAGTCGTTAAGTCAGCTTGGTTTTTTCAGCCACTTTATTTACTAAAGGGAAGAAACTGATATTTTCTATCAAGGATTTTCTTCCCTTATGCCGACTCATTCCTTGAGGCATCTAGGGATCTGTACAGTGAAAGGGTGGGATTTTGCTGCTTGTTGGTTTAGTCAGGGGTATTTACGTCTAGAGGGGCATAAGTGCTATGAGTTCATTACAACACATTCCATTTAAATAATATCTATTTATTCCTTTTATAATAATTGAGGAATTTTATTTTATTGCATTGTTGTTCTACTACTACTACTACTACTACTACTACTACTACTACTACTAATAATAATAATAATAATAATACTTATTGTTGTAGTATCACTACTAATACTAATAATAAACAAATTCTTTTGACCTATTTTACACTGGGGCATTGCCGAGTTCACCTGCTAAGTTTTAATAAATTCAAAAAAGAAAAGACATTAAAAAATAAAGATTCAAAAAAAAAAAAAAAAAAGGCAAGGCAAGGCAAAAAAAAAAAAAAAAAATGAAAATAAGGTGCTTGTTTATTTTGGTGATATTTTAAACCAACACATTTCAGGTGAAAACATTATGTACTCACATGTGATGTCAAAATTAGTATAAATTCCAAAAATTATGTAAAATGATCCAGTAGATGATCTGCTAGGAGTATTTTAGATAAAAAAAATTTTTAAACGCTACAAATACGATCCTAGATACATAGATTGAAAATGGCAGTGTGGATGATTTAGTCAAAATTCTTAGTTGCAGTTACCTTCTCCTGGATTCTGTGAAACTCTCCATCATTAAAAGATACATCAAAACTCTATAAACTCCAAAATTTAATTTTTACTTGTAATTATTCCTCTACTATATCATTTTTTGCAGTTTTTGGAATTTATACTAATTTTGGGATCACACGTAGATACGTAATGTTTTCACCTGAAATGTGTTGGTTTAAAAGATAAGTATGAACAGGCATCAAAAATAAAAACCCATTGTTAATGTTAGGACCATTCGCAATAATGCTTAACATTCACCAGGCATGTTTGCTTTTGTCTGGGATGGGTAATGGCAGTATGCAGTCAAAAAGCTTTCGTATTGTCAGCCAAAAAAAGACAAAGGGAGCCAATGAAGGCCAATAAAATGCAAAGCCTGAAAAAAAGCTGCAAAAAAAAAAAAAAAAAATGAAAAAAAAAATCTTCATTTGATTAATGGAGGCAATGGACAACATCAAGGGACATAACCTCTAGAGATATTAGTTCTTTTTCATTATTGTAGTGAAATTTTAAAAAATATTTCAATTTTGGAATAACATATTTTACATTTTGAATTTTAAAATGTCTAAGAGAATCAGATTCATTTTTTTTTTTTTTAATATAAATTATTAGCTCAAAGACGACATTATTTGAAAATATTCATTAGACTGTAATACCTTCTCTTTTTTTTAAATACATACTGGGTAATTGGCAGCTAACTTCCTGTTATTAAGTGCTCATAATTTATTATTGAAATATAATTCTTACAAGAAATGAATAGAATAAGAAAGTTTATAGTATGGCGGCGGGGGGGGGGGTTGGAATTCAATATGGTCCCCAGCATTCACCATCAGCTTCTTACACGGCCTGAGAACCGCATCAACTGATTTCACCATCAGAGGCTTATTTAGTAAAAATATGTTTTGTAGGGGGATTTATATTTTTTGCTGTCAAACATTTTTTTGTGAATTTAATTAAAAAAAAAAAAAAAAAAAAAACGATCATGAGGCACAATTTATTAAAATAAATCTGCTTCTCTAAACTATTTAAAAATATTATATCCATAAACATGTATTACTTAATTTTATTCCAAAAATAAAACAAGTTTTTAAAAGTGTATTTAAACATATTTAAATTACAATAGAAAAATACGAGCATGAAAAGTAATATGGTTAAGCTTAAACATGGAAAAGTAAAGGACTAGTTGTTAAAACTGGAAAAGAAAAGGACAAGATATTCTAGTAAAAAATATAATAAATTTATAGCTTAAAATATTGCAGCATTAAGAATTGATTATATAATGTTAAATGTAATTTTAAAAAAATTTAATGCTGCAATATTTTAAGTTATAAATTTATTAGATTTTTTACTAGAATATCTTGTCCTTTTCTTTTCCAGTTTTAACAACTAGTTCTTTACTTTTCCATGTTTAAGCTTAACCATATTACTTTTTATACTCGCATTTTTCTATTGCAATCCATGATTTTTCCAGGCTTCCAACAAATTCACTTGTTCTTTGTTTAATTTCAGTCTCATTTTTTGCCCCCATAAACATAACATATACATATGTAATAACAATGTATGGCACTCATCTGCTTTCAATAAAATCCCCCAATTATTTCCCTTTCATTCTGTCTGTTTCACTTACTTCTCTTTTCGCGACACCAGTGAATTAGGAGCCACACTAGTCGCTGAAGCGACATGGTTGCTATGGAAACTAGTCATAAAAACGTTGCTCACCTCCTTACATTTTTTTACGATTTTGAACACCAGTAAATTCATAACTTTTGTTTAACTGAACGAAAATTGAAAAAAAAATTTTCACAATATAGCTGAGAAGGTGATCTATAAACTGTAAATTGTTTGAAATTTGGTCCAAATTTGAGTGAGCAGTGAAGCTTTAAAACAGTTCTAAATGACTAAAACTGACACTTAAAAAATGATTAATATAATTTTGTTGCTAAAGTTTCCTCTTACCTAGTCTTGATTTTTTTAAAGACTAAGGCCAATATAAGCATCTCCAGTCTTTTTGATAACCATTTTTTGTTCTTGTTAGCTCCTTACATCAAGTGGCTTCATGTCTTGTCTTGAGCGATTTTCATTTAAAAAAAAGTTTTTGTGTTTTTATATACTAAATAATTAAAGCAAAGAAAGTCAAATGAAACGCGTTTTCTTCAACGCATCAGTTGTTTGATAACAATGGCATTTATATTATTTAATTGGAATTTATTATCGAGATGAGTATTATTTATGATATATATATGAAGATTAGGTGGCTGAAATGTCGTGAAAAAACGACCAAGAAAGATGAGGATAATAGTCCGCAATAAATAAATTAACAATGGCATTATTAACTAAAAATTATTAACTAAAAATCTATATATATGTATATATATCTATATATCTATAAAAGTGAACGTGTCTGTCTGTCTGTCTGTCTGTGTACATTTCCCTACTCAATAACTCTGTCAATTTTTAGTCTATAGACTCGAAATTTGAAATACCGGGTACTGAGATTTGGGAAAATCGATGTGACGGGTGTCAGCCAGAAATTTGGCTGTTAAGGGGTCAAATTTCAACGATTTGACCTTTAAGAACTCTACCAAACTCCGACAATTTTGGGTCTAGACACTTGAAATTTTAGATATAGGTTCCTTGAACATGGATCTAACTTAATAAAGTGATTTGAGCCCGAAACTATAAATTTTAAGGGGTCATAATAGGGGTCAAAGTTTTAAAAAATTAACCATTTTTTTTTGTTTTTTTGCTTTTTTTTGCACAGCATACACCTCCAAACACCCGAGCAACGCCGGGCACCCCTGCTAGTATATATATAAAAGTGAACGTGTCTGTGTGTGTGTGTGTGTGTGTGTGTCTGTGTACATTTCCCTACGCAATAACTCTGTCAATTTTAAGCCTACAGATTCGAAATTTGATATACAGGGTACTGAGATTTGGGGAAATCGAGGTGATTGGTTTTCGGACAGAAATTTGTCGATTAAGAGGTCAAATCTCAACGTTAAGAACTCTACCAAACTCCTCCTACAGTTTTGGGTCTAAACACGTGTAATTTATGATATAGGTTCTTTGGACATGGATCTAACTTAATAATTTTATTTGAGCCCTAAACAATAAATTTTAAGGGGTCATAATAGGGGTCAAAATTTAAAAAAATTGACCTTTTTTTCTTTTTTTTTTTTGCTCAACATACACCTGAAAACACCTGGGCAACGCCGGGCACTCATGCTAGTTATTAACTAAAAATAGTGTTGTTAGATTAACAACACTGTCGATATGAAAAAAAAAAAACAACAAAAAAAAAACGATTATGATACGAAACTTTTACAAAATATAGGCAACAAGTTTTTTTTTTGTCTTTTTTTTAATATTCACTTTCACCCCCAAACAAGGCGTATTGCCGTATTGCCACTTGGGCGTAAGAGGATGCTATTTCAAATCAATTCCGGAGCAATTTAAAAAAAAAAAAAAGAAAAAATTTAATTTTTATAAGCTTAAATTGTGTTTGGGAATTTTTGAGATGAGGATTCATAATTTGTCTTATTCAGACTACTCTTCTCATCTTGGTTGGTAATTTCACAAAATTTCTGTTCGTGTAACCTCTGATGGCATGCAAAATGTCTAGAATCATGAAAAGAATGATGTCCTTGGGCATTGAAATTGAAGAAAGGAGGAGTCATCGAATCATATTAAAATCATCCCCCTTTCTCATAATATTTATCAGTACTAGGACTTATACTTGAGTTTTTGAGGCGCATAAGTAAGGAGCTGGCTCCCGGGCATCACTAGACCACTGCCCACCACAGCTACCAACCTGGTTTAGGTGAACTTTTCGAACTTAAAATCTTATACAGAATTTTGAACTGGAAACTTTATGGGGGAGATTGTTCTTGTTTTGTCGGCATCAACCAAAACACTGTGAAAATAATAACTAAAATGAGAATATTAGTCTGAAAAATATTAAATTCTGTGTTTTTGTATTTTGAATTTATTAAAGGTTACAATTTGGATGAAGAAAAAAAAAAATTGTTTGAATTGTTTATATATTAGGTTTAAAAAGAAAAAAAAATAAATGTTTAATAGAAAATATTTTAAATTTAGGAAATTAAATTTTTATAAATATTTTAAAAAATTAACAAAAATGAGAAAAGTAGTCTGAATAATTCAAACAATATGAAATTATGTTATTAATTTTAATAGATGTTTTCTTTAAAAATCTTAACTAAATTTAATATTTTTATTTAAATTCTGAAACCTTTTTGTATTGATTTATTTGTTATGCATCTATAAAAAATATGACTATGATCTGGATATATATATATATATATATATATATATATATATATATATATATATAGACATTAAGAGGAGATTATAGATAGATATATAAATACCCATTCACATACACTTTTCACGATAAAGATAGAACCCAGAATTAGATAGATTAGTTGTCGATGCAATTGCTCGATTCTATTTAATTCTGGGTTCTAGCTTTATTGTGAAAAGTGTATGTGAACGAGTATTTATATATCTATCTATAATCTCCTCTTAATGTCTAATATGTGTAGAAAAAGCGGTTCATCCTTCGTAGGGACGTGATGTCCTTCAACAAATGTCTAGCGAGTCGGCTAATTTCAGTTAATGTTTGTAGATGTGATATCTACCGCCTGCATACCAGCAGTAACTGTCTTAGTTGTATAGGACGCGTTGTTTGTCACATCGTAGAATGTAGAACTGGATAAAAATATAAGAATTAAAAATCGAAGCATAGCCAAAAGATTGCGCTGTGGCCCATAGGGTTAGGTCGTCAGTACTGCATACTTCATGCGTGCGACAACCTGTGTTCGCGCCTATGTCGGAGCACGTCACTGATGAGATGCAGTACATCGAAACCCACTTTGGGTCTGGCGTTGTCCGGTGTCGATGCAATTGCTCGATTCTATCTAATTCTGGGTTCTAGCTTTATTGTGAAAAGTGTATGTGAACGGGTATTTATATATATATATATATATATATATATATATATATACACACACACACCCACGCTGTTTATGCTTATGCATTTATTCGGTTTAAAAAGTAAAACTTTAAAATTTAAGAAATAAAATGTCTTTACGAATACCAAATTTGAAAATTATCCAAAGAAAATATTTAAAAAAATGTTTAATTAAATTGTTTATTAATATTGCTGTCTTTGACCCCGTTTTTTTTTTTTTTTTTTAAGTAAAAAATAATTTTTAAAAATTGTGTGAATAAAGGAGATGATCAGCATGAAAAAGATTTCTGCCTTTTCTTTTCTTTTTTTTTTTTTTTAACAAGTTTCACATAAAATGATCAGAGTTAATATTTCCAAAGGGCATTTTTTTTTATCCTTAATCTTTCTCATTTAATCATTTAATAAAACAACTTTTTTCCTGAAATTGAGTGCAGATATCAATAACTAAATATGAATTTTTCCCTATATATTTTAATATAAGAAATAATCACATTGATACACTAATTCCCATTAGATCATCAGAGTTAAGCATCATTTAACCTGGTTAGAACTAAAACGGGTGACCATTTGAGAATACCAAGTGCTGTATGTGCTCTCTGCTTATTTTAGCATTGTTTCCAGTCATCCTGGACTTCTCCTGGCCACTGGATTCAAGCAGTGCCGACTTAGGAGAGGTGTTGTTGGCGATTGAGCAATCCTTGCTTCACAAGTATATGTGCAGGCATCCTTACAGAGGGTACCCCTTTTCTCTTGAAACTGAATGGAGGCCATGATTTTAATCAGACAAAATGCATGCACAAATATGGCTTAGTTCTTGGATTGAGTTATGCTTGAAAAAAAAACTTCTACTTCAATTGTTCTAATTAGTTATAAGTTTCGAGTGAACTGAGATTGTTTTAGTTAAATAAATAAATAAAAAACACGCTAATGTTACAGAAACGGGAACAAAAAGAAACAATGGTCACAGCAAATCTACACAAAAGCAGCAAACAAAATGGTTAGTACTAAAAGCTGAATAAGTGAGAGCAAGTTAAAGACAAGCAGTGAATGTCATCACAGCAACTGGGGTTAAGCAATGCATGCTGATTCTCATTTTGAATGGGGTTAGTAATATTCACACATACTAACTAAAATCTCTTTTAAAACATATCTTTATCATATCTTTAGATTAAAAGCGAATTACTCTTTGGACGATTCATTGTATAACACCGACAACCAACTCTTTAGCCCACTTTTTTTATTTTTGGTCTCTTTTCATAAGTTATACATCAGAATTAAATTAAATGAATAAAATTTAAATTAAATTAATAAAAATTAAATTGCATAAATAAAAATTAAATTAAATGAATAAAAATTAAATTAAATGAATAAAAATTAAATTAAATAAATAAAAATTAAATCAAATGAAGTAAAATTTAAAAAAAAAATTAGTGACGAGTTTTTTTAGCCATTGATGTAAGCATTGTTTAAATTTAAATCGAAATTCGTAAGTTTAGAAAGCCAATAAAACTCAGATTTTTTTTTTTATCGCAGAAAAAAAAACTTCATTAATTCATTTCACACACAAGCCATGCATTCCTCCTTATTATGAATATTTGAAAATATCGTTGAAGAACATCACGTAGATCTTACTTTTCTAGTGACACCGTGACACAAGAAAAAAAAACTGGTTCTATTCCTAACGAAGGTGTTATATCGATGAAAAGTTGATTTTAAACAAATAAATGTTTTTTGATGTTTTATTTATTTATTTGTTTTTTTAAATCTGCGTTGTATTGGCTTTCTAAACTTATGAATTTCATTTTAAAGAATTAAAATTTTTTAAATGCCCCTTGTATATTATATTTCTCTTTGTCTATCCATTCCACACTTTTTTGGAGGGGGAGGGACTACTGGTTTGATCTGGCTGAAATTTTGTATAGACTCTTGTTAGGATAAGGTGAAGCACAGTTAGAGATTAATAGGATTAGTCAGGGAATGACTAAATTCTTCCAAATTTAAGTAAATAAATTGGTACAAATTTGAGTAAAATTGCTAAAATGATGAAAAAATTTGGATGCTATTTTTTTACAGAATTATTTTGTTTTATTAATGTTGAACCCAATTTACAAGTTTAGATATAATGAATAGGAGTACATCTGGGTTCTTCCTCACAAGAATATGATTAGTTAAGCTATAAATACTGACTAGTATAGCAGCTTCGAAGGGATGTCAAAAGATATGCCAAACGCCTCACACTTAAGGATATTATCAGCTCCAACCATGAACACTTCAGTAACTAGATTATTACTCAGCTACCTCAAAGATATCCCTTTTGCAGGACATGTCATAGACAAAGAAGTGCAAGCCAAGCAACAGGTGGAGCCATCTACTTCTTAAATCGCTTTCAAGATGGGTATATTTACTGATGACTCAAAATATAGGCAAACTGAACACACACATATACAAGACAATGGCTGAATCTTTAAAAAAATTACTCTCAGTCTGTAGTGAAATGGCACGAAAAATGTATGCTTACATTCAACCAGGACAGACCTATTTTCTTTCAACAGCTTGGTAGAGATGTCGAAAGATATGCTGAAAGCTTCATGCTTAAGGATATTACCAGCTCTGACCACAAACGGTCAGTAAAGCAACTTAAAAGATTATTATTTGAAATAGTAACCAAGCCCACTCAGCTACTTCAAACGAATATATCTCTTTAGCTGAACATTTAACTATTGCTTACCCCAAACAAGCATACTGCTACCAAAATGTAAGGGGCTAGAGTGATAGGGACCAGATTTATAAGGGAGAGTTAACCTGGGTGAGGATTTGGGCAGCAAGACGTATGTTCTTAATACATTTAAACTTCCGTATGCTGGTACGGTTGAAAAGCAGGGAGGGAATTCGAAATGCAAGCAGTCCAAGGAAAGATGCTAGTATAGTAAAAATTTTCCAACATCTATGGATCTCTATAGTGAAGGGGAGGGATTTTGTGGATCAGAGGAAATTTAAAGCATGTGGTAATTGTGTAGAAATGAAGAGAAATAAGAGGCTGCAGTTGAAATATTTGATTTGAGCGATTCTATTGTAACCAGGGATGATAAGAAGCAAACCAATCAGATTGCTTTATAAAATACTAGCAGACCGCCCGGCATTGCTTGATTGTAAGATATGCTTCAATATGATATTTTACTTCATGCAGATTATGTATTCATTATTATAGACAATTTTCTATCAATTATTATATTGAACCTAATATATGGTAGTGAGATCAAAACTAAAAAAATTATATATATGACTTAGGTGCCATCAGCTAGAATTCAAACCAAAACATACAACTCTCCAACCTCATTCCTTAGCATCTGAGCCATGCCTATATATATATATATATATATATATATATATATTATATATATATATGTGTGTGTGTGTGTGCGTGTGTGTAGGGATGATTAATTAGAATTGGACTCGGGAATTGGAAAAATTGAAGCTTTTTGGGGTATCGGAATCGGTATCAGAAAAATTTGAGCCTATTTTCCGATGCCAAAACCGATTCCATTTAATTATCTTTTTTATTTGATTTTGGTTTAAGAAACATCTTCCACTGCTTGTAGTAATAATAAAATAATAAATATTTATTGATTTAAACTTCCAGTAAGACTAAACTCTCTAGATCACCCCTTCACAAGTGTGTTTTACGTTTAAGAAAATATATGCACATTTAAGATGCGTTTTTACAGTAATTGGGACAAAAGAACACTTTTTATAGTTAAATATTTAGAGATTTATAAAAAATCGGAAGTGGGAATTTAGTATGGAATCTGTAATTGCATCAGAATCGGGAAAAATATTGGAATCGTCCCATCACTAATAAATATATATATATATATATATATATGCATATATACGACAATAAATTCCACTGTCATCCCTTTTTTAAAAGATGGAATCGAAGACAAAATTCAAGCAAAGGTGCATGGTTCACAGAGTTTTATAATTATATAGATACTGCATGTCTTTGAATTCTTCAGTGATAACTTTCTGTCTTGACAAAAGAAGAACACTATGCTCTGCTGATCCTGACTGGATTTATGCTGCCATTTTTTATTTTTGCTTGGGGCAACTACATTTTTCTATTACAAGAATGGCTTTACACTCAAGAGCACGTGTCCATTGTAAGGAGGCAATAGTATGTGAACCTAGATCCATTTAGAGCTGGTGGTGATTATGCAAATTTAGGCGCTACCAGGAATCCGAAATGGTAGAATAAAAGGAGACGGTTATCTTGCTCAAAAGAATTTTGTTTTTGGGTACCATGTTATTCGTACATTTGGTTGTCAGTGAAGAAACAATAAAGACTCCTGCTGCTTATGTGAAGAGAACAAAATAATCCGTCTCGAGTGCATGTTGTTTCAACTTGAAATAATTTATGCATAAGAAAAGGGGAATGGGAGGAGAGGGTAAAAATAGTTCACTTCTTTTTTGGAGGGGCTCTACTACAACCGCATGATCTCGTTCATATAATTTCAATGTGTGCTGTTCAAGGCATTTGATTTTTTTCTTCTAATCACAATTTAGCAACTTCTGCGGCAAATGCGGCTTCTGGCTCAGCTGTTGAGTCTAACCAGTTGGCCTTGATTGAAATGATGACAAATCTGTTGTTTTTCAGATAATAATGTGCATTCAGAGCAACAATACAAGCTTGGTCCAGCTGAGTAATGTCAGCAAAAATAGTGTCTATCATTCCTACGAGCATTTAGTATTTAAGAGAATGCCTACTCTCTTCTATGACTGGTACAATGCTGGTCCGTTTAGTGGCCACATTCAAGAGATCTCAACCATTCCAATGGGAGAATTCTGCCGCGTTATACTCGGGTTTCAAGTTTGAGTATTGCACATGCCACCCGTGGCTGCTTGTTTCTATGACTGTTGTCACATTATGTGACTGAGTTTTTAATGGAAATCGCTCCTGACAAGGCATGAAACAATTTGATGCAAGAAAAATAAAATAAAAATAAAATACGACTTCAAGATTGAAAGCTAGCAAACAGTAAATGTTAGATGGAATAGATTCTGGCCCCAAAAAACAGCAATTTTTCCCTCTTTGTCAGAAACATTACTCATGGAATATGAGAACTAAAGGACAAAGTGTAACAGAGCACATGTGAGTGCATATGAAAATATCAGCAGGAGCCGAAGGATGGATGGCAAGCGATTGTATTAGCAGCAGGAGCAGCGTTTGAACGCGTATGCAAATTGGCAAGTGTGCTCGGGCTTGTGGCTAAAGAAAAAGACAAAAATGAGCAGCACGTGGTTGGGGAGAAACAAAGTCAGCACTGAAGGAGATGGACATATAAAATCAAGGAAGAAGAAAGAGTGTCTATGGCCGGTGTGTAGTGGAGCAGAAGTGAGAGACTTTAAAGCTGGTGTCAGGACGGGGAGGAAGAAAAATAGTAATAAACGACTTGAGATAAAAAAAGAAAGAAAAGCCGAGTCGGATTTGTTTATTTTTATTTATTTGTTCCTTTTTGACGATGCCAGACGGCGTGAGGGGTCTGAGAGAGTTTTGAACTGTAATGAGCGTAACGGCCATGTTACAAAAGTAAAAAGAAGTGAGAGTTACAAGGCTAAGAATTAATTACCTAAATCCATCTTTCAGTTACATAAATTGTAAATGTAACTTTCGAAGCGTAAACAATGTATCGGAGAGCAGGAATTGGCAGGGTTCGGGTGGTGAACCTCTAAGGGCAATCTATTTAGAATGGGAATTAAACGTTAGCATTAATGACATTAAACAACGGATTTGAAAATAAAGGATGCTTCATTCGGCAACCAAAAGCTCGTAGTGAGCGAATTGATTTTAAGATTTTCCAAAAATCTAATTATTAAGAAAGCGATACAATTCTGTCATTCTCTCCTTGCCTCCAGAATAAACCATCGTTTTCTATGAGAATCTGTCTAGTGATTGAATGATCTATTTGAGGTCTATCGGATTAAATATTCATGAAAGATGTAATCCATAGACTAATCTACATATTAATATGATAGCGTGTGTGTTATTTTGTGTGTCACAATTACATCTTTTTTCTTCCGAGCGATTGTCGTTTGATTGTTATGACTTTCTATTTTTTTGTAATAAATAATTTTAGCAAAATTTCTTCATAAGTTTTGGTTTCAGTTTCGATTACCGCTGATGACACTCAAATCATCTTTCTTTTTTATAAATAATTTTACCAAAAATTCTTCATAAATTTTGGTTTTGGTTATAGCTCAAGGAACTGAGGTTATATATATATATATATATATATATATATATCAATATATATATATATATATATATATATTCATATGATTTGGTTTCAGTTTTGAGTCAAGCTAATGCACCCAAGTCATATAGATATATTTTTTCTCATTTTTGAAATCACAACTTTAATATATATAAGAATTGATAGAAAATTGACTCTATAATAATATATATAAAATCTGCATAAATTAAAACATCATATGTAAGTGTATTTTATGACCGGGCTAAGTCGTGCGTCTCTGTTCGCTTAGTTTTGCAATTTTAACAAAAGAGCTACAATAATATCAGGGTGTCTCCATTTACGTTGAACATACACAGAATGCCAACATAAATATATTACATATGAAATTCCACAGGTTCCGCTAGTATCATATGAATAGCATAAATTTGAACACGATTTTTCAAGGGTCGAATTAAACTAGATAAACAAAGGGGGAGAAAACTCAAAGAGGCATAATAAATGAATAGCAAGAATGATATGCTCTTTCTATCAAAATTAAAATCTCATTTTGAATACATTTAGTGACAAAAACAAACTTTTTGTGTATTTGTATTATTCAGATACTATGGACATCTTGAGTGTTATTTTCACAATGTTTCAGTTGATGAAACCTCCGACCTTCTTTCTGTGTTTATTGATTAATTGACATATCTAATGTGGATATATTATCAGATTAGATTGAAAGGGTTAATGCAAACGTTTTTTGGTTATCCTGACGCTCTGCACTTCTTTATTTACATTGGAAGTGACGTCACACAAATCTTATAATACGAATGGCTACAATTGTAAAAATAATTTGTTTTATTTTTCTTTCATTTTGAGCTCCTTTTTTCTCCCGTTTGTTTTTGTTTTCTACAATTAATAAACCAGTTTACAAGTAAAAAATAATTTGTTTTAGTTTTCTTTCATTTTGAGCTCCTTTTTTCTCCCGTTTGTCTTTGTTTTCTACAATTAATAAACCAGTTTACAAGTAAATTCAATCTACTCATTTGCCGTAATTTTCATTTTCAGCGACCCCGAAAACCTTTAAGAGTGGTAATTTTAAAGGAATTTGAGGGTGGAGTAATTCTTCATATTTACCTTTTTTTTTAATTGAATTGTTAGGTGAAAGTACAGAATAGTTACAATACACCCTCCCTTCCCCATGTTAAATAATAGGTTTCTAAATAATAGCGTTAAAAATAGCTCGGGTCGTAAAGTGCAGGACTGCAGGAGTACCTATAAAAGGTAACGCCGGATCGGAAAAAGAGCTCAAAATGAAAATAAAATAAATTCTCCGCTCAAAATAAGAAATGGGAGAAAAAAAAAAAAAAAGTTAAATTCTCCGCTGTGTTAGTAATTAAAAACTAAAACAAATTCTCAAAATGAAAAGAAATGTTAGATTCTCCGCTCAAATACCAATATAACAAATGGGAGAGAAAAAAAAATTAAATTCGCTAAAACAAATTATTTTTTACTTGTAAACTGGTTTATTAATTGTAGAAAACAAAAACAAACGGGAGAAAAAAAAGGAGCTCGAAATGAAAGAAAAATAAAACAAATTATTTTTACAATTGTAGCCATTCGTATTATAAGATTTGTGTGACGTCACTTCCAATGTAAATAAAGAAGTGCGGAGCGTCAGGATAACCCGTTTTTCTTTTCTCTAAGAAAATACCTTATAAAGTAAATTGGAGCAAAAAGCGAAAATCTGGTGAAGAAGAAAAGATTTGCTTTTCTCTCTCCAAAATTCTAATAACAAATGAAAACTGTGACATTATTGGAATCCTATTAAACGAGATCTCTGAACTCCCTTACAGTTACTTGTTCTTCTAAATTAAAAAAAAAAAAAACAGAAATTTTTTTTTCATCTTTTTACTATTTTCGGCTTAGTGATAAATTTTAATGCCCCTGTTGTCAACTTGGTTTTCTTTTCAACACGTGGGGTGGGTGGGTCTTCATCTGAATTTTCATCCACTCTGTTGATGACTGACTAATTTTGGCAATATTGCAAAGAGTAGGAGGTACACTGAAGTTGTCTGCGGAATCGACTTTTCATTGTACTTGCAAAATTATCCACCATCAGGCAAGATTATTACAAGGAAGCTTGAACATTGAACTGCCGAACATAAAAAGCCAGTTATGCATTTTAATTAAAAGATGGGCCATATGATAGGCAATACGAAGATCAGAGTCCTCCCTCTCACGATTGAAAGATATGACACATAATGTTGGATTAAGAAGTCAGCTCATAAGTGGCAAAGAACTCTGACCTACAAAAAATGCCTGAGCAAACTCATCGGCCTTCTCTGGAAATTAGCAAGTGAACCTCCTAGAACTGCCCAGAACCATATCTGAGCTTGACAGAAAAAAGTGCCACCTAACTCAAATGCCCCAGACTCAGATCGTTAAAGAAATATTGCCGATTTGGTATGATAAATACAACCATGGCTAAGGTCAGGCTGACCCTTGCGTTAAGGACTTGTTGCTTACATAACATGTTTTCTCACAAGTATTGATTTTTTTTTTCTTTCTCATTAATGGAATAAAGAAATTTTCCAAACTGATGGAATATTGATTTATTTATTACATAAAGAAAGAAAAAGTCAGAGAGAAGATGAAAAGTTACTGGAAAAGAAAGCATTCCATGTCCGTCTTCTACAGTAAAATATGTTTAAAGAAATGCTTCCTGCCAAAATATGCTTTGATATTCCTCGAACCCAAACTTTTCTCGCTTAAAAAATTATGAATTCATAAAAAAAAGGAAAATAATAAATAAATAAAGGAGATATTTTGGGGGACTATTGAACAAAATATTTACGAACGATGTGAACAGTAGACTGATATTATATGAATAGTGTAAATTTGAATACCATTTTTCAAAGATTGGATTAAAAGAGTTAAATAAGGGGGGTGGGAGGTCAAAGGGGCATAATAAATGAATAACAAAAAGGATACACTCTTTCTTTTAGAATTAAAATCTCATTTCGAATACATTTAGTGAATTCATAAAATGAAAAAGGAATTAAGGAGGTATTTTGAGGGGACCATCGTATGAAATATTTATGAAAGATGTAAACAGTAGACTGGTTATTTATTTGTTTCTTACTAAACAAAATGTGACACAAGGTCGGTTTAATGTGGGAGATAGCCAGCTCTCCTCAAAAAGGAATTCTGCAAAAATAAAATTGCCTTAGTATAGAAGAGTTTCCCCTTCCATTGACTAAGGACAATTAATTTGAGTGCAGCATCTGTGCAGACACGACACTTTAGTGACCAGCCCAGTACAAGTACCGGGTAATGTGAACAGTAGACTGATATTATATTAATTTGAATACTATTTTTAAAGGGTTGGATTAAAAGAGTTACATAAAAGGGGAGAGAAGTCAAAGGAGCATAATAAATGAATAGTAAAAATGATACGCTCTTTCTTTTAGAATTAAAATCTCATTTTGCATACATTTAGTGTTGTGACAAAAACAATTAAACTTTTTGTATATTTGTAATATTTTGGATTCTGTGGACATCTTGACTGTTATTTTCACAATGTTTTGGTCGATGTAATCTCCAACCTTCTTGAGGTGTATCCAATTCAAGAATCTTTCTGTTAAACTCAAAAATCTGCATAGAATTTTAAACAGAACCATTTATTTCTTCCACAGAGGTAGTATATCCTCGTTCCATCAACCATGACTGGGTAGAAGTCCTTAGTAGTTCACAGCTGTATTTTCTGTGTTGTTCACACTGAGGATTGAGCCATCAACCTCCAGAAGAGTGTAACTTTACAACTGAATTTCAACAAGTATTTTATCCACTATGCTACGGATTAAATAAAGCAGTCTGTTCAAAATTATGTGCAGATTCTTAAGTTCAAAAAAGATACACCTGGAGAAGATCGAAGGTTACATTGACCAAAACTTAAGATGAAAACAATAGTCTGAAGAATTAATCCTCATCTCAAAAATTCAGAAATGGAATATATTTTTTAATTATTTTTTTTTTTGTTTTCCAAAACGAAATTAGTAATAGGTCTACAAGCTGTAATATTTAAAAAGAATTTTTTTTACTTTTAATAACTTTTTAAATAAAATAAAACAAAGGAAGTTGCAAGTGACAGCAAGTCAAACTGATAAAACTGGGTTAGATCTACGAAACGTCTTTAGTTTATCAACCAAATACAGAAATGCGGCCTAACACTGCTATTGGTCAGTCTCTTAGAATGTTGATACTTGCCTCCATTTTCTCGCCTGGGATACTTCTCTATGTTTTCTTTCTTCGGATACTTGCCTGCGTTTTCCTGCTTTGCTCTCTCCGAAGCAGCGGATGCAACTCGGCACTCTTGCAGTTCTGGAGACGGGATCAGACCAGCAGGCTCAGTCGGGGAAGAATTCCACTTTCGCGCTTGCCACCAGTGAGGGTCATCTTTGTTAATTACCTGAGAGTGAAAAAAAGTATAATCTCAGAATTCAACCAGTATTTTTACAATTGAATGAATGAGCAGAGTCACCCAGAAGTTGTACAACACTAACCTCATTTGTTGTAGCCTCAACATTGTTTACTATATTTTTGCATTAATTGAAATAAGTAGAAATGCATTAGGAGACAAGCTACCAATTCCGTCAAAGATTTAATAATCAGGAACAACTTACCAAACTGCAACACATACAACAGAAAAAGTCATCCTATTACAGATGGACTTTATTTTCACACAACAACGCAGAAAAATAAACAAACTAAATGGATATATCTCATCGTGTAAGTTGATGTACCCATTTTGCATATAAATGGACTTACCCATATACAATAAATATGGTTATGACTAAGAGTTGTGGCAGCTATGGCTATAGAATCAGACACATACTTTCTGAAACATATTTTTGTCAATACACTATCGTTAATTATACTACTGTGCTTGTCTTCATTATTAATCTGATAGGTCCTGAACTATCATCTAAGCTTCAGCCTCTGTTCCATGGACGAAATGTTGCATCCCTCTGCCTGTTCTGCAAGCATTTTAATGGTGAATACTCTGATGAACTACAAGCACTTGTACTCTCTCGAGGTAAACAAACTGGACAAGCAGCTAAATCCCACCCCTACACAGTAGAGATCCCTAGGTGTAAGAAAGCCTTCTACTCCAATAGTTTCTTCCCCAGAACTGCTAGACTTTGGAACTCTCTTCCGGGATTCTGCCTTCCCAACTGTACTGACATGCAGAAGTTCACGTGTAATGTGAACAGACATCTTGCTGCTCATCTCCCTTCATAATATTCCTGCAACTTATATCCTCAATAGTAGCCCCCTACTTCAAAGTGGCACTGTGCCTTGTTTGGGGTGCAAATCGAATAAAAAATTGCTGATCCTTCAATGTGTGTCTCTGTCTGTCCCTTTCTCTCTTTCTGTATATATATATATATATATATATATATATATATATACTTCAGAATAAAATTATCTAACAATCAACTGGTATGGAAACCTGTGATTATAAATTTTACAAAATATTATTGGCAGTAATATTCTATAAGTACTATCCCACCTAAATGAAAATTGCTCGATATACAAGACAGAGCAAATAAATCAAATTTTAGTCATTCAATAAATTTATGACGTGAAATGTTTAAATTTCAAATCAAAAGATTTTTATTATTCTATGTACGACAAAGAATACATTTGAAATATTATAACTCCTCATCCTATAGGATTTCGATGTTTACCATCTACAAATTTTTTAATTTATTGAATGACTAAAATTTTATATATATATATTGTCAGAGTAACCAATCTGTGCCTCTGTCTGCCTGTCCCCCTCTCTTTCTATTTATATATATATATATATATATATATATATATATATATATATATATAGAGAGAGAGAGAGAGAGAGAGAGAGAGAGAGAGAGAGAGAGAGAGATTATGAGAGTAAGATCCAAGATGAGACCAGTATCCCGAATAAATCAAATGATATAAATTATCCATCCTCATCTCAAAAATTAGCTTGTGTTTCTTCTGTGAGCCATGAAGTCTTACTCCCGTCAATTTTGACGTATAAGGTTCTTACAACTCCGTCTATTTAACCTTGTGTGTGAGTCGCAGATGACATTTCAGACCAGCTAATGATCTACAACGGATAATACTTTATTTCTTTCCCTAGTTTGTTGCAGTTTGATAATATTCGATGCTGCATTTTTCATAATGCCATCGAAGCATGTATACCTCCATTCGTTATGATCAATCGGTCTCTCTCTATATATACAAGCGGTAAAAAGAAAGTCCACCCTTGTAATTTTTTCAAAAACTGCAAATTTAAGCTAAGATTTAATGTAACTGTTTAAACAAACTATACCTCATTTGATTGGCCTTTTATTCTTCTATAATTTTACCTGTTCATATTTGACTTTTAATTGAAATATTCTAGTGTTCACGTTGTGAAAATAACACTCAATAATACAAGATTCAAAATTTCGACAATTAATTGGAATTCTTTTTGAGGCGAGTAATCTTGTATTATTTATCCATCCTCATCTTCTAGTTGAATACACCTGAAGAAGGTCGGAGATTACATCAACCGAAATGTTGTGTTAATAACACTCAAGATGAGAACAGTAGTGCCAATAATTCAAATTGAAGTGCATGTTTTGAGCAAATGGATGTGTTTTGAACAAAAAACACAATTAGAATTAACATGCTCATTTCTTAAAAAAAAAAAAATTATAAGCGTAAAAAATAATCGGAACAAATAAAAGCTTACTATAATGCTTGTTTCATTTTGACTTACATTTGGTTGGTTGTTTTTGTTTTACGGCATATCAACCCTTTTCAGGTTATTTAATACCGAATCCAAAGATTTTGAAGAAAAATTGTTTTAATAAAATATATTTGTTGTTTTCAAGGCGGTTTCTATTTAACCTATAGTTGGAACCCTAACAGGTACTACCACTCCGGATTAGAGTGGACCTTGGAACAATGGCAATTAAAGGGCGGCTCCACACTCCCTAAAGCCTTCAAGCTGGGGCCTCACCACTGGATATAGTTTAAGGTCATATCTAGGACCCATTTTGACTTACAAAGGTGAAGCATTGCCAAAATTTTCTTAAAAAATAGATTTTTCTTTGTTCAGAAAGCGAAAATAAAACCAAACAAAGAATATACTTTTAAAAGTATTTAAATATTTAAATAATTGTGAAAGGAGTTGTGTTTGAATGCCATGACAATGCAGTTTGTGGGTGAACACAATGGACACTAGCCAATGAATTAAAAGAATGACAGTACTGAAGGATTTTCAATTATTTTCAATTATGATATATTTATCAACATTTCATTCAAGATTTTAGGTGGTGAGAATTTCCCAACTTTTCGAGAATATATCTCTTCATCGAAGCAGAAAAAGAAGAATGTACAACTACTTGGTGGAGGCTTTTATTTTTTTTTTTAATTTAACAACAACATCCTATAAAACAAAGATAATTTTATCTATCTTGCAAGAATGAAACTGTCCTTAATCATGAGTAAAATATAATCTTTCCTGTTTCGTATTACAGTGATAAGAAGGTTCTTGTGAAATTTTAAATTTTAATTTCAAATGATGTATTTTCAAATAAGTTTTCGTTATAATACATTTACTTTATATATCATTTTAAAGAGCGTTGGGTTTTTTTTGGGGGGGGCTCTATCAAATCATTTAAATTACAATCGTTTTAAAACAAAACGTTGAATACAACATGAAAAAATGCAAATTCGTACAATTTTCGTCTTTCAATTCAAGCTAGGCTGAAAAGCTGCTGAAGCAGCTCGCGATATCAACGAAGCGTTTGCCATAAGCCTTTTAGTACATATAAAAAAAAAAAGAGTTTACATATTTAAATAATGAAAAAAAAAAATATGGCAGTACTGAAGGATTTTCAATACTTTTTAATTATGATTTATTTACCAACATAATGTGTCATACAAGATGGTAGGTGTTGCAAACTTCCCAAATTTTCGGGAATATATCTCTTCATCGAAGCAGAAAAAGAAGCGTGTACAACTACTTGGTGGAGGCTTTCATTGTTTAAATATTTAATTATTTTCATTGAAATTTTTTATGTTCATTTAAGCCATATATCATTTTACAAGCAGTTTATTTTTAGAGAAAACACCATTGCATTAACAGATTTTTTTTTTTTTTTTTTTACTTAACTTCATATTTCAAAATATTTAAAAAAATTTCTTTCAAGCAAAAAAAAATGTAAAGATGACTGTTTGAAATGATCCCCGACCAGCAATATATCTTCATAAATAACACTATGCATTAGTTTGATTGTCCATTGATACCTGCAGTTTCAGAGACACTGGAAATCTAGCACATAGTGCTGAAAATCCCAAGTGAGACAGTTCTTCAGTAAGGGTTTTGAAAAAATTTGTTTAAATACCTGTAAGACATCTCCTATTATGAAAGGGATGCCAGCTTGTGGGCAAGGATTTAGCTCATCAGAGACAGGATCGTAATCAAAGAGAGCACGGACAAAAATCTGCAAAGAGAAATGGAGAAAAAAAAATTAATCAATGATTGCAAATAGTAAAGCCCTTCTGAAAAAAAATAAAAACAAAAAACATAAAATAAAATAATTCTACCAAATTATTTTTCGTTTTCAACAATTTAAATATGTTCACTTTTGACCTGATTTTTGGAACTAGAATTTTGTTCCAAAACAGAAAATTTTCATGAAATTTTTTTTTTATCTATTTCATCTTTTTATTTCCTTCCCTCTCTAAAAGGTCATAGTTAGACACAAGGTCAACTTTTAATGCAGGGGAAAAATCCAGTTGCTTACAGAGAAGCACTCTGGATTGAGACAAAAATTTTGATTGTCTGTCTAGAAGGATTTCTCCACAGATTGATGACAGAAAAATTAAATGCCGCATCAGAACAAATACTACACTTTGAAATATTTATTTGCACAAAATATAAAAGATTACATCTTAACATTTGAACAAATTAGGCACAAGGCCATTCAAAAATGTGGGAAAATGAGTGCTGTTGGTCATCTTTTGTCACCATGACTAGAAAATATCTTAACTACATACCAGATACTACACTTTGCTCCAAACCAAGAATGGCTTGATTTGTTTTATCTATTTCTTCTAACTTATACAAAGCAAATACTTATCTCCTTAGAAAGTGCTTATATTCTTTTAAAATAAAACTACTTATATCTCCTAAAAATATTTTTTAACCAGTTTAAATTCTCTAATATATATATATATATATATATATATAAAATTATAAATAATACTTATTCTTTATACCTACAGACTAGTGTTTCATGCTTTTGCAATCATCAGTGTAGGGGGTGACAATTCCTACCAGTTGGGAGATTCGAACCCAACTCCAAAGCCACATCTGACTCCATTTGCTAAATCTTTACCCTTGAGCCATTAAACAATTGCCATGTGTGTGTGTGTGTGCATGTACATATATATATATATATATATATATATATATATATATATATGACGAAATTTCAAGATGTTGACCATCTTACCGTTTAATCCTTAATTTTCTTCTGATGAGTTAAGGGCGAAATAAATTCATTGATTGATATAATAATTAAATGAATGTTTTGCGTTACAAAAAGAGGCGCTGTCAATAATGGTGCATGTCAACTTACTTAAAGGAATAAACAGTATGATGGTCAACATCTTGAAATTTGGAATAGACTTTTTTTCTTTTTTTTTTACATGGGGGTCACCACTTATCAAGGCCTGAAGGCCACTCAGGGATAAGGATTATTGCGTGTACAGTAATCAATGAGATAGTAGTGTAGTAATCATTAGTATTGGGAGTTTTGATAGAGTATCTTACTTAAGGGGACGGTTTGTCAGGAGTTTGTTTATGTTGGACTTATCATATATTTGTGATAAGCTCTGTAATTACATTGAGCTTCATTAATTATAGGATTGGTATAAATAAAAGGTGAAAGAAACATATATATATAAAAATGACAAAAGTCTATATTCTAAATTCCAAAGATGGCATAAATATCACAAAACACAATTGCAACTACTCCTCTGATTGTTTTCTGATTTATGTAATCATGGCCATATTCTTTTTATTTTCTTTTAAAGTTAATGAGTTCCTATTCTTCTGATGAGTCAGGTCGGAAAATATTCAAAAGTTAATAAAATAATTATATGAATGGTTCTCAAGAATTGAACATTTTAACATGCTGAAAGAAAATAAACGGCAAGATGGACAACATCTTGGACTTTGGAGTATAGACTCTTTGTCATTTATTTGTATATGCTCTGTAGTTACATCGAGCTTCATAAATTAAAGGATTGGTATAAAACTCGAAATATAACTGAATAAGCATATTTTATCATAAACGCAACACACACACACGTGTGCTTGCGTGTGTGTGCGTGTATATATACACATATATGGTCTGTTGTATTCTGTTATGGAAAATAAAAGGACCAATATTCACAAGATACTGACCAGATCAAGTCCAACATAAACAAATTCCTGATGAACCGCCCCCTTAAGTAAGACACTTTATCAAATCTCCAATACTAATGGTTACTATGATACTATCCCATTGATTACTGTACACGCAATAACCCTTATCCTCAAGTGGCTTCCGGGCCTTGATAAGTGGTGACTACCATGTAAATAAAAAAAAAATCTTTATGTTGGCTATTAAAGGAACTCCTGCCAATCATGAAGCTTAGATATTTCTTCTGAACCCATGACTTTTATATTTTTCTAATGATATTATGTGATGTTTTTATTGGTGAATGCACCAACACCGGGCCCATCCTATCATAGGGATAGTGTTTATCTATCCCATATATAAAAAATAGGAACTGTGTAGAAAAAACATAACACAAGCATGCATATATCTCAATTTCTTTCCTTTTTTTTTTTTTTTTGTTTTACATCATGTTTTAAAGGAATTTAACGTTACGTTTAATACCGAGCAACTTTGGGTATATCTTCTAGTGTGTGTGTGTATATATATATATATATATATATATATATATATATATATATATATATATATAATAAAATAATGAAATAAGAAAAGATGTAGTATAAGCAATGGTAAACTTCAATCTAATATAAATACCAAGTATTTATATATATTGTTTAAATATATATATATATATATATATATATATATATATATATATATATAATTTGAGGTTGCTATTTTCCAAAGGTAGGGTAACCAGTGAAATATAACGAGGTTCATACAATGGTGCTAAATACAAAAATAGAGCAGGTTACATTTGTCTTTACATAAGCAGTAGTTTGTTGCTACACAGTCATGAGCATCTTTCTGTCTACTAGAATTTACTAACTAGAGACCTCATCAGACAACAAGCCTTATTTTCGAAAACGGAATTCTAAATCTTAAATTTATTGCCTGCTGTTAGGGTTGTTGCCTGATGAGGTCTCTAGTTAGTAAATACTAGTAGACCGAAACATGCTCATGACTGTGTAGCAACAAACTACTGCTTATGTAAAGACAAATATATGTATATATATATATATATATATATATATATATATATATATAGTGAAATCAAAGGAGATGTAGTGTTTACCTGATACACACAATGGTAAACTTCAAATTAATATAAATAACAGTATTTATATAGAGATAATTTAATCCCAACCGAATAAAAAAGCTCAATACGCAATAGAGAGTAGAGCTTATTATAAGAGAAAGAAAATTAAAATTGTAAGTTGAAATTTGCTATCAAAATTTATTGTTCAACTGAATACTCCAAAAAACAATTTTCAAAGTTCTTATTCCACGGAGTTTCAAAGAAAACTATTGCTGATTTCTTCCTGTCCTCTAATGAGAAGAATAGTATTCTTTGAAACTCTGTAGAATAAGGACTTTGAAAATTGTTTTTTGTAGTATTTAGTCGACCACTAAATTTTGATTGTAAATTTCAACTTAGTTTTAATTTTTTTTCTCATATACATATATATATATATATATATATATATATATATATATATGAGAGAAAGAAAATTAAAACCATATATATATATACATATATATATATATGGCTGGTCATAACATGCTATTAAATATGATAGTATAGTTGAACCCTTTACTGTCAAATTGTACTTTTAAGTTGCCTTTCAAAAAAAACAAAATTTCTTACTCTTATGGCTTGTCAGGCCAACTAGTCTTCAAAGTACATGTATGGTTCAACAAGTGAATGAGAGTTTTGTTTACGTTCGTACGTCAGTTGCACGCTAACTTCCGTCACGTGGGGGTTTCATGATTAAAAAATTTATTTATTATTGCAATTAAAAGTTAATTCATACAGATTTTGTATTTTATTATATTGATTATTATATTGTACCTAATATACTGTACTGATTTAAAAAGTAAAAACAATTAAAAAAATATGACTTGGGTGCCATCAGCTAGAATCAAACGCAAAACATTTAGCTCTCTAGTGATATTCACTATCATCTGAGTCCACATGCATATCAAAACTTTATAAATTAACTGACTTAAAAATGTTTATTTGCGCATGCATAGCGAAGCACTTTATGTCAACTTATGCCTTTCAAGTTTTAATTTTTCAATTTTGACCCCTTAGTAACTATTTTTACCAGCTAAAAATCAAATTGGATTTGTTCCACAGGTTCGAATCCCCTATATATCAAGTTTCAAGTCTGTAGACCAAAAATTGACAGAGTAGTTTGGTACAAACCATTCCACACACACACACTCAAACTATATATATATATATATATATATATATATATATATATATATATATATATAAAATGGGTTCCTTGGAAACACTTTCATGAACTAGAAAATGCCATTTTTACATCTCCAACATATTTGAAAATAATTTCTGACGAGGACGCTTCACAGAACGTCTGAAACGCGCAAAAACGATTTCAATGATTTAAAAACATTATTACAATGATCCAAACATAATTCTCAATGAAGAACCAAGACACGGAATAATAAAATAATGTTAAAAAATACACATTGTTGGTGACTACCCCCTTATTTAAATATATATATATATATATATATATATATATATATATATATATATATATATATATATAAATGAGATAAGTCACAGATTAGAAATCAAGTGAATTGTCCTATTAGATATTACAGTGAGGTAATATTTTCAAGACGATCCTAGCCAAAAAGGTAAAGTTCAGTATGGTACATGATTCAAATCTATCAGATTACTCGATCAGCTCTGATTTTCCCCTTGGATAACTACTCATCTGATCTGGCAGTAATATCCCGGAAACTATTGAACTCATTCTGATATTGGACTGCCCAGGATGTATGATATCCTTTTTTTTATGACTTTTAAGCACCGGCTAAATAACTTTTAAATAACATTTTCAATATATGTGCTGAAAAGCAAAATATTTGTTTATTCTTTTGCTAATTGCATTTCATTTCCTTTGATGATATGAGCCATTATTGAAAATCTATGGATTAAGTAAATAAATATAATTCTTCTCCATATATTCCTTGTTCGAAACAATAAATTCTTAACTTGAATATATTTTTACATATATTTTAATCTACAGAATTTAATATATATATATGTATATATGTGCGTTATGGCCCACCGATGTGTGGACATGCCCTGGCACACTACCAACCCCTACTCCACTGTCTTGTGGGTGCTCTTGGTTGGGCGAAGACTAGGGGAACCAACCTCAAAATCAAACACCACTGCCTTGTAGGCCTTATCACAGCAAAAGGCTAAAAGATGGGAACTCTGACTTCAAATCCTACTGCTGCCTTGCAGTTTTTCTTAAAAGGCTATGGAACCTCATCCAGAAAGAAAAGGTGTAGTAGCGGACACGATAGGGGTGACCGTTTACCTCACTGAGATCACTTTCGGCCAGAAGCTGCAGCTTCCTCTACTGCGAGTCGTCACAGGTTCGCTCCACTTGACATGAGCATTGAAGGTTCAGAGGATGTCTATCTGATGTATAACAGATACTGCACCTAAACTGCACAAGCAAGTTTGGAGCCAAGGAGGAAAGTGCTGTGGTGATGGAGTGAGACTACACCAACACCGAGGGATAAAGCACTGAGGCAAGACTGACAGACTGCATGATGATGATATATAGAATGCCCAAGATTCTTTTTTTTTTTTTTTTAACTAGAAAGGTAATCAACCATATTTCAGCAGCATCTGTATTTTTTTCAGATCTAGAGTTAATCATAAAGATAAAGGTCTCTTTTAGATATTATGAGGTGACTTCAATAAGTTTCCAGACTTTTTTTTGCACAGGCATTTAAAATTGTCGTAGACTCTTGAAAATTTAGTATGTTATTGCTATACATCTTATGAGATAACTGACCAATTTTTACGATTCCAGATTCAAATGAACAGCTACAAAAGGAACTGGAATACACCCTACTAAAGCCGGATTGTCAGAGCTGGTGAATTTCAAGAATGCAATCTAGATGTGAGTACGCTTTAGAAGAATGATATGCAATAAAATTCAGTTTTAAATTTGGAAAAAATGCCACAAAAATGTATGGAATGCTTCAGACTGCTTTTGGACTATCTTGCATGAATTGAGTATCAGTTTTTGAGTGGCATAAGAGATTCAAGGAAGACAAGGAGTCTAGGAGGGATGAGAGGTGTGGGAGGAGTAAGGAAATCGGAACACCAAAGTTGTTTCGCTAAATAAAGAATTACATGGATAAAGACCGTCGTGTGTCTATAGGGGCAATAAGTGAACAGTTTAATGTCAGTGTGAAAACTGTACAAACAAATATTTGCGAGGAATTGAAGATGCAGAAAATTTGTGCAAAATTTTTTTTTAATTTTCCGATCAGTTTTCTCAAGCTGAGGATGGCAAACATTCTCCCACTAACTCAAATATTTCAACCAAGAGATGTTTTTAATATTCTGACCGTCTCTTTAAGTGTAATTGTTTGGATCTCCCTTGCACTTGGTTCACTGGGTAATATTTGCCAGGCAGTTTTGGAAATTTATGTTTCAGTTGCATTTGTGCTTTTTTAGGGATGAATAAAATTTTAAAAAAAAGAAAAAAAAAAAAAAAGAAAAAATAAGAAATCTTTGAAAATAATTTTGGTCAAATATAATATTTTATTCACAAAAAAGATTTTTGGTGATAATGCACTAACGGATTAATTAAAAAGAAAAATTCTTGTTAAATGGAATTCTAAAAAAAAAAAAAAAAAAAAAAAAAAAATGGCTGAAAAGAAACGAGTACGAGGCGACAAGAAAAGCCACAACAAAAAGCTAAGAAAATAGAAAATTTCCTAAATGTAGATTCCATGAACAATGTTTCTTTCTTAGAACTGCGCGCCAGTGGAACTGTCTTCCGTTTGCCTGCTTTCTAGCTGACTACAATATGGTTGTCTTCAAGTCCAACGTAAACAAGTTCTTGATGAGCCGTTCCACTTAAGCAATCCAATTTACCAAATTTCCATTACTAACGATTACTATATTGCCCATTTGACTACTGGACACTCTTTAACTCTTGTCCTCGAGTGGCCTCTGGGCCTTGATAAGTGGGGATGCCTATGTAAAAAAATTACGATGCACTGAAGTTGTTGGGTTTTTTTTTTGTTTTTTTTTTTTGCACCATTTTAACCCTTGTTATGTCATTTACTATCTGGGGCGGGATACTACTTATCAAAGCTAATTCGCACAACATACGTGTCTGGTATTTAACTTCCTCCCACGGCAGGTAGATGATTGGACGCTAGGGTCGGAAAGTAGGATTGAAAAGCCAGCATTCTCCTCTTCAAGGAGGCACACTCTCGCTTGCAAAGGATGCCTGGGCAGCTCTGTCAGCATTCGCTGATTGCAGCACCTCAGACAATTAGCAATAAACTGACCCCTTCTCAAAGATAGAAGGTTTAGCTTGGAAGGATAGACCTCCTAGAATGACACAGGACCAGCAACTACCACAATCAACATGGGAAAAGGCCATTTCAAAAATGACCTGGACTCTCTTGATTTTTGGTTCTGCGATGCCAGGTAAGTACACGTTATTTGTTAGAAATAGTAAACTTTTATTGATGACAGTAGCATATTTCTTTTGATATATATATATATATATAAAAGTGAAAGTGTGTGTCTCTCTGTCTGTCTGTGCACATTTCTCTACACAATATCTCTGTCAATTTAAAGTCTACAGACTCAAAATTTGATATACAGGGTACTGAGATTTGGGACAGTCTTTGTAATCGGTTTTCGGCCAGAAATTTGGCTGTTAAGGGGGTCAAAGATGTGATCTTTGAGAACTCTACCAAACTCCTCTGCCAATTTTGGGTATAAACAATTGAAATTTTAGATATAGGTTCCTTGGACATGGATCTAACTTAATAACTTTATTTGAGCCCAAAACAATAAATTTTAAGGGGTCATAATAGGGGTCAAAGTTTTTAAAAAATTGACCGCTGCGGTCTCTAAGAAATTACTCAGACAATTTCTGGTCTAAACATTTAAAATTTTACATAAAGGGTATTCAGAGATAGGACAAGCTTTTTAATTGGTTTGGGTCGAAAATTTGAGCTACCAATATATAAATTTATGTATGAATGCTTGCATGACTGCCTAAAACTTTCGACAGAGGCAACGGATTTTCATAAGATCAGTATTGTTTTGAAGCTCGGCCTGTCAGGCGACAAATATAAAAAAATTGGCTAAGAACATTAATTTCTTAACCTTCAACTGGACACTTTTCTACAGGGATGGGTCGCTTTTTTTTGCCAATATTTTCGAAAGTCATCCCCTCTTTTCGATTATCTAGCCTTAATTTAAACCTACGTCACTTCCGGTTTGGCGGTGGTCGTAACAGCAAAGACGTCACATTCTTTTCCTCCTTCCGGGTACGGGTGCGAGCATGCCTTCCTACTATCACTTTTTTGTTTTCTTTGTTTGCTCAACATACACCTCCAAACACCCGGGCAACGCCGGGTTCCCAGGCTAGTATAATATATATATATATATATATATATATATATATATATATATATATATATATATATGGATAAAATATCAATACGAAAAATATATAAACGTTTATATCTTTGTTGTATTTATTTCCTATTTGTTCATGTGTAGGAATATGAGAACGTTTTTTTCACAATTTCAATCGATCCTTAGGCCTTCTTCAGTTTTTTGTTTGTTCAAGACTTTTTGTATTCCTACATGTCAACAAATAGGAAATAAATACAGAAAAGATATAAACATTTATGTTTTTTGTATTTATTTTTATCCATACATATATATATATAGCACTGATTTCAAAAGATTAAAAAAAAAAACTTGTGTGCCACCAGCTAGTATTGAAACCAAAACATTTAGTACTCTAGTCACATTCCCTATCGTTTGAGCTATCAACAGATAGATAAGAAAGATTTTAAATTAAACCACTTCAAGCTATGAATGAATTTGCGCATGTGCAAAAGTGATAGAAATATGGTAAGTTGAAATGAACATTTTGCATTTAAACTTGCCTATATTTCTGTATGCGTTATTCATCCATCTAAAAAAAAGATTTTAACTCGTTATAAACGAGTATGAGTACTATTTCCTGTTAATTCTAGTGTTAGGTGACAAGTAGTTTAAGAGTTTATCGGTTAAATATTTACAGACACCCATATAGACATCTATACAGATATAGATTTTGTTTCAAATGGAACTCAAATTGTAGCACAGGAATCTGCAATTTTAACACCATCATGCGTCCATTTTTGTCAAATTATTAATTATTAAGCTGTTTTCTTTTTGTTGGTACTGTTGTCTGTGTGGGTAATATAATTAAATGTGATTTAGTCCGCAGGGCTGGATATAAACAAAAAATGCCACATAACGTAAAATGATATTCATGGTGACATTATTAGCAAAAACATAAACAAAGATTTGTCACAGAGCTTGGGGGACAAGTTATTTGTAAAATTGTTAATCAAGTGATCCAAGACAACGCCCATGTTCGCGGGTTTCTCTTCTGGGGTTAAAGAGTGTACATTGGTCAAAAGGACAATATCATAGTAATCGTTAGAAGTGCAAATTTGGTAAATTGTATTACTTAAGGGGAACGGCTCATCAAGAACTTGTTTACATTGGACTTGAAGACGTATTGTAGTCAGCTAGAAAGCAAGTAAACGGAAGAGAGTTCCACAGGTATGCAGTTCTCAGAAAGAAGCTTTGCTCATGGAATCTACGTTTAGGTTTAGGCACAGATAAAGAGTGGGGGAAATTGTTGATAGGGTTTTCAGCCAAACAAGTGTTTCTCGTGAATGTTTGGCGAGGGGTTGAACCATAGATTGGAGCTCAGACAAGCACTTGCCATGAAAATAATGATAAAACAGAGACAAGCTCGCAACGTCTCCTCTGTGAGAAAGAGGTTGCAGGGAAGAGAAAAGGGCATCCCCCACTAGGCTACGAAGTCTATTTTGAACTGTCAAGGCAGGATTAGGTCTTCCTAGCAGCTCCTGGCCAGATGTAACAGCAATACTCTATCCTTGGACGTATCTGGCTCTTATATAGGTAGAGAATTGCATCAGCAGGTAGATATCTACTGGATCGATAGAAGGATCCCATCATTTTTCCAGCGACCTTGGCAACGGATTTGATCTACGTATTCTATTTTAGATCAGGAGTAAAGGTCAAGCCCAGAACTTGTCAAAACATGGAGCCTCCCCAAGACGAGAGCAATTGATGCCAGATGGGGATCAGAATGTTGATGATGTCAAGATAGAAGCTTGGTTTTAAATGCTTAAAAATAACCTGCCACTTTTTCCCCATTGTACCACATGCTCAAGATCAGAGAAGAGAGAATTGGAGAGAACTTGATTGTTTACGTCCTTTGATATGCTACCACAGATGGTAGTGTCGTCAGCAAAAATATCTACTTGAGGATAATGGTTAATGAGTGTAAGTTGGCGAGACAACAGCGAAATAATGGTAGAAATTGGGTAGAATATGATTATTTAAGCAGAACTTGTTTGCATTGGACTTGAAAACGATCATATTGTAGTCAGCTGGAAAGCAGCCTTGCAGTATAGAATTCCACAGGCCAACGGTTCTATGAAAAAAACTTTTTAGTAGTTTTTGCTTACATCTAGCCTGCTGGACTAAATAATCACTTGTTTAGTAATTCTACCCACACAATAAAATCAACAGCTTAATATATACATACTAGACTACCTGTGACCCGTTGGGTCAGTATGTTATATTAGCTATGGAATTCATGTATGAGCGTGACACTTGTGATGTAAAGAAAATAGGGTTTTTTTTTTGACATAACAGAAACATTTGTATGAAAGTATATTAAAATGAAAAAAGAATATAGATAGATTTTTATGAGTCGTTCTGTTTATTATAATTGATTATTTTTACTTTTAGTTACTGAATTATAAGTGGTTGGCCATATTTATGGGTAAATGTGCACTGAACAGATACCATAATACTTTTTATAGTTAAATTCAAATTTTTATATATCTGCTTTTTTTTTTTTTTTTACATCGTTCATTTCTGTATTACGTTTAAGTTATTTTAAACCCCACTCTTCCCATGTTAAATAATAATTTCAAAATAATAACGTTAATATTATAGTGCGCAGGTTATGCGTGCATGCGCAACCGGATGTCGTAAACCGGAAAGTGGGTTACATATATCGTTACAAGGTCATTTGAGTTTTATAATTATATAGATAATAATTCCTATAAATTCACACAAAAGTTGTGGCAGTAGCTCAATAGTGCATACACTACTAGAGCTCAAAATATAATAACAATTAAGTAAATGTTCTGAATTTATTTTTAGAAAAATGTATTTCAATTCAAACAATCGTTTCTACCCATTTCCAAAAATGAATGCTCTTGATACCAAAATTAAAAAAAATTAAAAAAGAAATTTTCATTGGTTTGTGAAAAAAAAAAAGAAAAAAAAAAGAGAGGGACAAATAATCTAAGTCAACAATTTTGAATCTTGGCAGTATTCTTTTTTTTTTTTTTGGTAAGAATATTCACTGATAAAGATCTTTAGAAAATACATTAAATCTTTACTAACTTATTTATTGCGGACTATTATCCTCATCCTTCTTAGTTGTTGTTTCATGACGTTTCGGCCAACTATTCCTCTGGCCTTCGTCAGGTGGTAACCGCGACGGGATAGGAACTCTGAATCTCCTAACTACAATTACTGTCTTCCGTAGTTATTGTCGTCTCACTACATTTTGACCAAGTAAGCCTCTGGCGAGCTTTGGGTAGAATTGAAACCGCTATCTTCAAACAATTCTCATCGAAGGGGCCCGTGGCACAGTTGATAGAGACATTGAATCTATATGGTTCCAGATGAGAATTGTCTGAAGATAGCGGTTTCAATCCTACCCAAAGCCAGCCAGATGCTTACTTGGCCAAAACGTGGTGAGATGGCAACTACAGAAGGCAGTAATTGCAGTCGATGCAGTCAGGAGATTCGGAGTTCCTATCCTGTTGCGGTTACCACCTGACGAAGGCCAGAGGAATAGTTGGCCGAAACGTCATGAAACAACTATTAAAAAAGATGAGGATAATAATCCGCAATAAATAAACAAATTAACAATACTCATCTCAATAATGAATTCCAATTAAATAATATATAGATATACCACTTTTTGAGCCAATTTTATAAGTTCGAAATCTCGGCAATTACTGATCAGAATTTTACAAATGAAGGCTCGTTGGAAAGCTAATGACCTGAATTGTGTAGTGGGCTATGTGACATTTGCAACAACTGAAAGATGAGAATATTAGTCTGCAATAAATAAATAATACTCATCTCACTAATGAATTCCAGTTAAATAAAATACATGAAATGTTGTTATCAAGAGAAAGCATGTAATATTATTTGAATTCTTTGGACTACTGATCTCATCTTGAGTGTTATTTGCACAATGTTTCGGCTGATGTCACCTCCAACCTGCTTCAGGTGTTTTCTTTTTTTTTAACTAATTTTTCTGTTGAGCTTTTGAATCTGCATGGAATTTCAAGCGGAACCTTTTATTTAAATCACGGTGGTAGCATGCTCTTGTTCAGTTAGCCATGACTGAATTCACGACTAGTATAACACTCTTCCGGAAGTTGAAGGTTCAATCTTCTGTGCAGGCGATACCCAAAATGCAATTGCAAAAAAACATTGGTCCAAATAATCGGTCCTCATCCCCAAAATTCAGAAACAATTTTTTTAAAATGGACTGAAACAATTGTTTGAATTAAATTGTTTTTTTTGTTTTTGTTTTTTTTTAAACATTTAAAAAATTCTTATATATCTTCACATACAATGTGCACCAAAGACAATCGAGCAAATGATACAGATGCAGCGGACAACAATTTCAGTGCAACATGCACACATAACATAAATACAAAATGAAAAAAAGAAAGAACGTCATGCACAAACATTGGATGATGAAGATGTGAGTAAAAGAACCCCCACCTTCCCATTGTTTTGGCAAGAAGCTTTTCAGCTGTAAATATTTATTTCTAGTAGTAGTAGTAGTAATAGTAGTAATAGCAGCAACATCAAAAATATCCCCCTACTATAGCATAAAGCATCTCAAGGATGTTTCATGCTAAGTTTTTTATGAGTATATTCCATTCGTCTTTCGGGCAAAATAACCTGCCTATCACTTCTCTAACCTTTTGGCCAATTCTTCCATATTTGCTACCCTAGTCATTGTATCTTGGTCATGATCTGCTCAGCTCAGTGTACGCTAACCATAATGTCCAATAAATAATATATATAGAATATTTAAATTATTACTTGTGGAAAAAGCCGAATCTGTAGGCTGAAGTAGATATCAGACTACTTAAAATTTAACGAGCTGGTTGTTTGTGCTTTAATGTTGTGGACAGTTTAAAAGTATACTATTGATTAACAGAGCTCTGGTAAAATGGTGTTTCGTTAAAAAGCACAGCTAGTAAAGATTTTTCAATTCTTTTCAAAATACTGCAATGGTAATCAAGTGGTTGTGAATTAACATCAAGCACCCATTTGGGCAACCAGTAATGTACCACCACTACCACAGCCTTGAGCCCTGGAGGGGCATAGGCTATCCACAACTTTGTAGATGCTTTTGTAGCGAGGAGGGTTTTTTTGTGAGCAAGGGTGCTGGCCTCACTTTCTCAGAAGGTACATACAGCACCTAAACTTCCCAAATGGTCACCCATCTAGTACTGGCTAGACTCAATGTTGCTTAACTTTGGTGATCTGGTAAGAACCGGTGTGTCGATGTGATTGTGTCATACATAACCAGTAATGTGATTTGCTGTAAAAAGATCTATGGCGGAATTGGATGGGAATGACTGTCTTGGACTGTCCATTGTGATCTTCACCAATCCAATACTAGCCCGTCATGACAGACCAAATAAATAAAAATATTATCTATAGCAAGGATATGTTTTTCCAGGATCTATTTACATATAGACAACAAACAACAACAATGTTCATCCGTCAGAACAACGAAGGCCATATGATTATCCTAAGTGAAGTTGGTTTGCGCAGAGATAGCCTCACTCTCATTCCAACCAGTCTGATCCAGCGATAGGACAGGGTCGAGACAGTTAGAAGGCAGGTAGGATGCAGTAGGTGATGGAAGTGTCAGTGTCCTCCTGTATACAGCACCTGGTATTCCCAAATGGTCACCCACCTGGTACTAGCCAGGCTCAACATTGCTTAACTTCGGTGATCTATTGAGAACTGGTGTGTCAATGTGATAATGTCATATACAAAATACATGGATAGACGTCGATTTTGCAATTCTTGTAGGGAGATGCCGACCTCTTCCTACATACAGTGTCTGATATTCTCAAATTGATCACCCACCTGGTACTTGCCAGGCTTATCGTTGCTTAACTTTGGTGATCTAATGAGAACTAGTGTTGGGCAGATTTATATAGAAACAAAATTTAAATAATTTAAAAATAAAAATTCTAAATAATGAAATGGCTGCCACAATGACTTTGCGATTTTTCATTTGTTTGAGTCATTTTGTATCATGTATCCTACCCTCACCCCCACCTCGCATACGCACTTTATTTTAAACATTTTTATTTAAGCCCCAAAGAAAATTAAATAGCACCGATTCCTGCTTTCATGGCTCAAAATCTACAGGTCTGTTTTAAAGATCCAGGTTTTCCACCTGGCGAAATCATTAAGACCGAAAGCACCCAAACACACCTGCAGGTTATTTGTTTGTTGTTTTTTGTTTTATTTTTAATTTTTTTATTTTTTTATTTATCTGCTTTGACACTGTGTTTGAGAGTATTTGAATTATAAATCTTTCAAAGAAGAGACAGGTTCTACTTCTGCTCAAGAGATAATCATCACAAATAACAAAACCGATTTTATAATCTGATGAGACAAAATGCTTTGTCTGTTACTGGTTGTATCTATCTGGTGTTGCCCAGGATACAGTAACATCATCTTAGTGTTTTATTTTGATCTTTCTTGCACATTTTTAAACCTAAAGTAGACAACTCCCATGATAGTCTTAAATTTAAAACGAGTTAAGATTATTGCCTTTATTGTTTGCTGACTCCTCCTTCCAAAGATGCAGTGTGGAAGATGCTGCTTCGCTGAACATGAGGGTTTAATTACTCTTTAGCACAAGCCACAAAGCTAACTAAATATATATATATATATATATATATATATATATATATATATATATTTATATATATATATATATATATATATATAGTTTCACAACAATATCACTCAAATCCAAAATGTAGTTTTTAAAAAAAATATAAGTTTTCTCTGATACTCTGACGTTAGATAGAGAAAAACTTGAGAGAGAGAGAGAGAGAAAGAGATGCACGCGCTCACGCATACACATGCAGCAAGACGAAAAAAAAAGGGGGAGACAACTAGCAAATGATTAGTGACTACAACTATATTGGGTAGGTGGCACTGTGATCAGTGAAAGGCTACAGGTGAACGTGGGTTTCTTTACCTCGCACTGAGCGGGAGCATGTCTGTAACTAGGGACAATCTTCAAACCTACATTCCCTCGTGCTTCTTTCTGGAATGAAATTGACAAGAAAGGTGCTTCAGAAAACAAAAAGAGAATAAAAAAAAGGTGAGAGACAAAAAAATATAAAAAAAAAAATAAAAAAAATAAACAGTCAGCAAGACTGACCTACCTCTTTGGGGCTCAGACTCTGATCAAACTTGTCACTGAAGTACCACGATGAGGCTGAAGGGACAACGTTGAAACTGACGGCGCCTTGCAGGGATTTCTGGCAAACACAGTAAACAATGGAGCAACAATGAACGAACGCATTCGCGATTTTGCAGGAAAATAATTCCAGTGAGTTGTAATAGAGCACTAGGTGCTGATAGACCCTCCCCCTTTTCTAATCTAAGGGACCTTGAACTACTTAACTTTACACCCTCTCTTTCTAACCTATGCCTCCACCCCCACTAAGAATAAATTAAGCCTACACCCTTCCCTGCATTCTAATCTATGAAGCTTCCCTATTAAATAATTAATCACACCACCTCTCATGTATGGGTTCCCATTACTAAGAAACTATTTAACCTTACACTCTTTCTAATCTGTGTCCCCCCTACTAAGAAATAAATTCAGCTTACACCCGCCTCCTTTCTAATCTGTGCCCCCCCCCCCCGCTAAGAAACTAATTAACCCTACATCTTTCCACCCGCTTTCTAATATATGCTCCCTCCCAAAGAAATTAATTAATCACCATCCCTTCTAATGTATGGGCCCTCCACTAAGAAACTAATCCACTCTAACTCCCCTACCCTGCTTTCTCATTTATGCCACCCCCACCCCCGCTGAGAAACTAATAAACTCTATATCCCTCTTTTCTAATTTGTGCCCCCCACTAAGAAACAAATTAAGCCTACACCCTCCACCCACTTTTTAATCTATGTCCCCACTATGAAATTAATTTGTTTCTAACATCCTCTCCCGCTTTCTAGTCTATACTTAGCCTCCCCCCGTCCCCGCTTTCTAATCTATGCTTCTTCCCCCTGCTAAGAAACTAATTAACCTTACACTCCTTAGCTTTCTAATCTATGCCCCTCCACTAAGAAACTAATCAACCCTAACCCTTCAGCTTCTAGTCTTTCCCCCCTCCTCCTCCCCCCCGCTTCCACTAAGAAATTGATAACTCACTTTTCGTGTAATTTTTCTAATAAAATGCATTACAATTTATTTAAAGTATTACTTAAATCAACCATGATGACTAATAATATGCGACATTTTTAAATGATCTTTGTAAAGAAATTATTCTAAAATGGAAAGGTAGTTTGCTTGAAGCATTGTTGATAAAGAAATATGCGAGTGTTTTAGAAGGATGACAGCAACGTAGGATACCA
>NC_136519.1:22958876-23018876 GCF_053919585.1 Euprymna scolopes | reverse complement strand
ATATTTTCAGATTTCTTTATTACTTTGAAAAAAAAAGTACTTATATTTGTTTTTGTTTAAATCAGTTATTGTATTTTTATTTGTATTTTGAGATTGAGGAATAAAAGTATTTGTATTTGTATTTTTAGACTTATGAATAAAAGTATTTGTATTTGTATTTCTGGTAACCTGAACGAAAGTATTTGTATTTCAATTGTTAAAAGTCAGTATTTGATCCAACCCTAGTCACAACTGGTGTTTTTAAAAAAATGCGATCTTGACGTGAGGACACTTTAGAAGAACAATATGCAATACAATTGTTTTAAACTTGGAAAAAAAATGCCACAAAAACATATGGAATACTTCAGACTGCTTTTGGACCATTTTTCATGAATCAAGCATCAGTTTTTGAGTGGCATAAGAGGTTAAAGGAAAGTAGGGAATCTGAGTGATGATGAGAACACCAGAGTTGATTGGCCAAATAAATAATTTCATGAATAAGGGTCGTCTTGGGTCTATAAAGACTAAGTGCACAGTTTGATATCAGTGTGGGAACTGTACACACAATTTTTGAGGAACTGGAGATGCAGGAAATTTGTACAAATGCACCACTCCCCAACTCAATCCTTGTGACAGACTACTTGACTAAGATGGGCATCAAGACAGTTCTTCACCCTCCCTTATCATCCAGACCCTACTCCTTGTGACTATTGATTATTCCCTAAGCTCAAGGGAAACCTTAGAGGCTGTTGTTATGAGACAATTGAGGAGATGAAAGAGACTGTGATGAGGTTCGTTGACCCACTTACACAAGAGGACTTCCATAGGGTCTTCCAGAAGTTGTTAGAATTGTACATTAAGTGCATTGCAGCCAGAGGAGATTACTTCAAAGGGGACTAGAGTTTCATGTGTGTACTTTCAATAAAAGTGCCCATATGAAAAAGTCTGGAAACTTATTGAAGGCACCTTGTGCATCTTTTTAAATAAACTTTGGACGTACTAATTGCCTTATTTTAACTATTATTCTCTTCTAGATTGTTATCTGCACAACATTTCGACTAATGTAACCTCCGGCCTTCTTTATGTGTATTTTGTCGAACTCGGGAATCTTTCTGTTAAACTCATGAATCTGCACAGAATTTTGAACGGCATATTTTATTTAATTTATGGGCATAACATGCTTTCATTTCACCAGAAAAGTTCCGATTCTTCAAATTCTAAATTTTTCCAATTCCAGACTCTTCCTATTCCAGATTCTTCCTATTCCAAAATATTCCAATTTCAGATTCTGATTCCGACTAATCATCTCAGTATTGTTATTATTTGGTTTCTTCCGACGATTGTTCTCATCTGGAATGTTATTTGACAACATTTCGGTCCATATAATCTCCGACCTTCTTCAGGTATATCTTGTCAAACTCGAGAATTTTTGTGTCAGACTCAGGGAATCTGCATGCGATTTCAAATGGAAATCTTTAATCACGCCGGTAGCATGTTCTCGTTCTATCAGCCATGATTGGATAGAAGTCCTAAGTAATTCACAACTGTATTCAACCATCAGAAAAGTATAACTTAAAACTGAATTGTACCAAGTACTCTATCCACTATGCCATGGACCAGTAAGGACCTGTGGCATAGTGGGATATGAATTATCAATTCTCATCTTATTTGTAGATATAGAATTTACTCGTGAAATATTTAATCAATCATTCAGGAATTTGGGAACACCACTGTTTGGCATAGGCGGTCATAAAGTAGGCTATATTCAGAATTACTTATTTTTAGGTAAATGTGGTATGTGTATGTTTTTTTTTTCTTCCTTTGCACATTGTAAAAATCTAAATATGTTTAAAATATATGACTGCGTTTCTATTTTATGAAATCTAAAGATTGTATCTCACCTTCATGTCTATCTCATTATCTATTTCTTAATGTATCTATTTAGCTCAACCTATTCATATGCACAATACTTGGAAAGTAACCCTCTAGTATTACTTCCTTAGCCTTTTGTTTAGGAGCAAGATGTAGTATCTGTTTTGATATTGCAGTATATCTTTTCTGTCCTTGATCAGTAAGGGTTGGTTGGTTGGTTGTTTTTGTTTTACGGCATATCAACCCTTTTCAGGTTATTTAATACCGAATCCAAAGATTTTGAAGAAAAATTTTTTAATAGAATATATTTGTTGTTTTCAAGTCGGTTTCTATTTAACCCATAGTTGGGACCCTAACAGGTACTACCACTCTGGGTCAGAGTGGACCTGGGAGCAATGGCAATTAAAGGGTTGCTCCACACTCCCCAAAGCCCGCAACCTGGGGCCTCACCACTGGATATAGTTTAAAGTCATATCCAGGACCATGATCAGTAAGGGAGAAATCCTTCTAGACAGAGGTAATTTAAATTTTTGTCCTGATCCAAAATGACCCTTTTTGAAAGAGATGGTTTTCCTTCACATAAAAAAACGACCTTGTGCCTAACTCTGACCTCGTAGGGAGGCAAGTAAATAGGGAGTAACACTGTTAGAAAACTGATCTTGAAGTACCTTTCATCACTTCTGCCAAACATTTCTATCATGAGAAGGCCAGCAACTGGACTTAGTTATCGGAGGCTATTTACATTTGAGATATTTAAATCACAGATAAAAACTTATTCTCAACAGTTACAACTGTACGTACGTATACACACACAACTTGGATTTACTATTTAATCCTTGTTACAATATTTTTTATATAATAAAAAGGGTAGATATTTGTCTGGTGTCCACTGCAGCAAAGTGTGACACAAGGTCAGAAAGTGGAGAGTAGGCAAGCTCCTCTAAAGGAGGGGCACTCTTACCTCAACAAAAATTGCCTCGGAACCCCTGCCGGCATTCCCCGGTAGGGACGCCTCAGACAACAAGCAATAAACTTGCCCACCCCAAAAGCCGGGTGGCAAGGCCTGGGAGGGCGGACCTCCTTGATAATACCTAAGCAGTGTACCTCAGTCCGACAGGTACAGGGCCGGTTCCCGGTCCCGCACCTGTCGGGCTGAGTGTCAAGAACGGATCCTTGATGAATACTCTACCCAGTCTCTCTGCAGCCGAAGCCACTAGGAGACCATCCTCACCATAAAGGGTATGATTAAAGAAAATTTTAAGGTTCTATTTATAGAGACTAGCGACAGAAACTGACCAATCAAATGGAGCCACACTCTGCTAGCAACCAATCAGAAACCGGAATCAACCAATAAAGCATACTGGATATTTTAAAATTCCTACACAATTTTTTGTGCCCACACGTAAACAGAATCTTGCTCTTTGTCTGCAAACTTTTACAATTAAAGGCTTATACAGATTAGCTACCCACCCAAAACTATTTTTCATTATAGGATTTATAGAGATTAGCTACCCGTCGAAAACTTTTCTAAAATTAAACAAGGCTTTCAATTCCAAAGGTTATGGGCCCAGCAAACTTTACTCCGATCAGAATCGAAATTCGAATTGTTGTCAGCAAAAAAAGTTGAGAAGTGCTATGCTTAGACCTTATCCTGCCTTGACAAAGTTCAAAATAAACTTTGCGGTTTAGTGGGAGATGCCTTTTCCTCTTCCCTGCAACCTCTTTCTCAAAGAAGAGACGTTGCGAGACTGTCTCTGAATTATCGTTATTTTCATGGCAAGTGCTCCTCTGGGTGCCAATCTATGGTTCTTCCCTCTCACCAAACTTAAAAAAAAAAAACACTCGTCTATCTGAAACCACTGTCAATAATTTCCCCCATTCTTTATCTGTGCCTAAACCTAAACCTAGACTCCATGAACAAGGCTTCTTTCTGAAAACTGCACGCCTGTGGAACTCTCTTCCGCTTGCCTGTTTCTCAGTGGACTACAATTTGGTAATCTTCAAGTCCAATATAAACAAATTCTTGATGAACCGCCCCCTTAATTAATCCAATTTACCACATTTCCACTACTAACGATTATGATATTATCCCATTGACTACTATACACTAAATAATCCTTATCCTCAAGTGGCTTCTTGGCCTTGATAAGTGGTGATTTCTATGTAAAAAAAAAAAAAAAATGCTATAAATTGGAGAAAATCCTTTGGCACAAATCCTGCCTTAATCCTATTGTTGTTTAATCCGTTTTTCATGCCTCTTCCTCCTCCTACTCTCTCCCACAAACTGGAATGGATACTCCTGCCCGCCTCTATCTGCTCACAATCGGAAATCGGAAGGCGATGTTAATATTTTTAATGAAATTCTTTTGCATCAGAGATCAGTGAAGGAATGTATTTTTCTCAAGGCAAAATTTTAAGAATTAATTCCTACAGCCATGCAGGTCTGAGAATCCATCTTTGACTAAAATGAATCAGCGGATTTTTCTAATCCACGGATATACCCCCACTCCCCACCTCCCACCCCCACATTCTTCTTCCTTAAGAAAAGAGAAATGCTCAATACTTGTAAAGCAGAGATATGCAAATACTTGTCGCATTTTCATGCAGTGAACAAAACCGTTTTTTTGTATCCTCCTGCCAGAATTTCTACATGATAGAGGGAGTACTTTTTTTTTTTTTTTTTTTACTCATGTTCACCCTAACAAGGCACTAACATATCGCCACTTGAACATAAGGAGCTACTACTTGGGACCATGCCTAGGAAAGATTAACAAGATGTTGGTTTACATTACATTTAAACTTTTGCATATCAGTACAGTCAGGGAAGCAGATAGCAGGAAGGGAATTCCAAAGTCTAATTGTTTGAAGGGAGAAACTATAAGAGTAGAAAGCCTTCTGGCATTTAGGGACCTCAACAGTGAAGAGGTGTGATTTTGTTGCTTAGCAGGTTTGCCGGAGAAATGAACATTGAGGGAGCACAAGTGCAATGAGTTCATCAGAGCACATTCCATTAACTGATCCTTAGGAGCCTTCAATCATTTTAAAAGTATACATCTTTTTAAATAGACTTTAGACAAACTATTTGGATTATTCGATCTACATTATATATTATTTTTATTGCAATTCTTTGAGATGTGTAAGTTGTGTGTTCACTTTTTCTTCCAGACTGTTATCCGTTATCCTCATCTCCATAGTTATTGTTGTTTCACAATGTTCCGATTCTAATAGAAATAATATATAATACCATACGGACCCAACATATGGAACAATTATGTTAACACACTGGTTCTCGTCAGATCATAGAAGTTAAGCAACATTGAGCCTGGCCAGTACCAGGTGGGTGATCATTTGAGAAAGCTAAGTGCTGTATATACCTTCTGGGAAAGTTAAGTGTGGGACCAGCACCCTCAGCCCGAAAAAAGAACTCTTTGCTACAAAAGCATCTACAAAGTTGTGGATAACTTATGTTCCTCGCCCAGGGGCTCAAGGCTATGGTAGTAGTTAGTAGTAGATACGGACTTAACAATGGAAGACCAGACTAAAATGTAAACTTGGATTTATAAAACTAAAATATCCAATCTTGATTGCCCTTCGGTGCCCCTGGCGCAATGGATAGAGGCATTGATTCTCTATAGTTACAGATAAGCATTGTCTGAAGATAGCAGTTTCAATCCTACCCAAAGTAGGTGAGAAGATTAGTTGGCCAAAAACATGGTGAGACAACTATGGAAGGCAGTAATTACTAGAGATATGGTAACAAGACTTAGCATTCATATCCCATTGCAGTATATCACCTGAAGAAGGCCAGAGGATGAGTTGGCCAAAATGCAATGAAACAATAAAAACGAAGATGAGGATAACAGTCCATAAAAAAGAATGAGTATTGTTCTCATTTTTATTGCACAATGTTTTGGTAGATGCAACCTCAATTTTCATCTAAAAAAATTCAGAACACAATGGGTAGGCATATAGGGTTATAAAGTGGGCTATATTTAGTCTGACTTATTTTTAGATAAAGGTGGTATGTGCATAGGTTTTTTTTTATGTAAAAAATCTAAAGTTCTCGTTCCATCAGCCATGACTGGGTAGAAGTCCTAGGTAATTTGCAATCGTATTTTGAGTGTCAGCCACACTTAAGATTAAACCTTCCACATTGAGAACAGTAACTTTACAAGTGAATTTTAGCAAGTACATTATTCATAGACAATTCTAATATGAATTTTAGGAACCTTAACCGATTACCTCCCATAATTTTAACCATTTTAATTTTTTTACGAAACTTGGATACCGATGGTAAAAAAGCGCGAGGAACATGATGAAATAGTCAGAATTACTTTTTAAATAGAAATAAGTGAGATATTACATGATATCATATGAGATCACTGGGAGGATGCAGTAGCAATGACTATAGTATATCGGTTAATTTTTAAGTGATCTCATATGAGATCACTGGGAAGTAATGGGTTAAACCTAGAGAGAGGGAATGTTTACAATAGAGAGATAAAAATAGAAAGAATGAATTAACTAAAGGGGAGATAGAGAAAGAAAGAATAAACGAAAGATAGAATCAATACAAGATAGATTGTGCAGAAAACTGGTCCTGTGGGTGCTTTCATCTGCCAAACGATTTAAAAGAATCAATTTTAGCTGGAGGAATTGGATTTGTTTTCAAACAGATTTTTATCTCTGAAAAGAACTAGCAGAAAATTAAGGAAACTGCTTGCAGCTACAACCTCCTCCCCCACCCACCCCATCCCCCGTTCCACACGTTTTGGTAAAACAATATCCACTCACAAAAGCTACAGCTACATGTCAAAAAAGAACAAAACAAAAATGAAAAACGAGAAATTCCTATTTTTGAATTTTTGATACAAAGATTTGGATTATTTTGAACATTTGGATTATTTTGAACATTTGGATTATTTGGAATATTTTAATTATTTGGAATATTTTAATTATTTAGAATATTTTGATTATTTTGAACATTTTAATTATTTGGAATATTTTAATTATTTTGAATATTTTAATTATTTTGAATATTTGGATTATTTTGAATATTTGGATTATTTTGAATATTTTGATTATTTTGAATATTTGGATTATTTGGAATATTTGGATTATTTGGAATATTTGGATTATTTGGAATATTTGGAATATTTGGATTATTTGGAGTATTTTAATTGTTTCGAATATTTTACTTATTTGGAATATTTGGATTATTTGGAATATTTGGATTATTTGGAATATTTGGATTATTTAGAATATTTTAATTATTTGGAATATTTTGATTATTTTGAATATTTGGATTATTTGGAATATTTGGATTATTTGGAATATTTTAATTGTTTGGAATATTTTAATTATTTGGAATATTTGGATTATTTGGAATATTTTAATTGTTTGGAATATTTTAATTATTTTGAACATTTGGATTATTTTTAATATTTCAACTACTATTCTTATCTTGGATGTTATTCTTGCAATGATTCAGATGCTCTAATCTCTGACATTTTTGCACGTGCATCTTGTTGAACTTAAGACTCTTTACATGGAACCCGGGTATCCATATAGAATTCAAAATTCATACTACAGTTATCCATAAGGTCACATGGTGCAACGGATAAAGATGTTAAGTAACAATTTGTTCTAAATGAGCATTGCCTGAAGATAGCGGTTTAAATCCTACCCAAACCAGGCCAGCGGCCACTATATATGATTTTCCCACTTTCTATCTATGCCTAAATCTAAACGCAGATTCCATCAATAAAGCTTCTTTCCCAGAACTGCCCGCTTGTGGAACACTGTTCCGCTGGCCTATTTCCTTGTTGAATACAACATAGTAGCCTTCAAATCCAATGTAAACAAGTTCTTGTTGAGCCGTCTCCATAATCAATCAAATTCTACCCAATCTACACCATTAACGATTACTATACTACCAACTTACACTCATTAACCCTCATCCTCGAGTGGCCTCCATGACTTGATAAGTTGTGACTCCCAAGTAAGAAAGAAAAAAATGACAGTCTTTTGAAGGTTGAAGGTTCAATCTTCACTACAGTAGATATTAAAAATAAAATAAAAATATGACTTCTATCGGTCATGGCTGATGAAACAAAAACAATCTACCCTCTTCCCATGGATTAAATAAAGGGTTTGGTTTGAAATTCCATATAGATTCCAAGAGTTTGACAAAATCCATTTGAATATCAACATGTTGTGAGAGTAGCAGCCAAGTCTGAATAATTCCTTATTGTGAAAGAGTTCCTAAATTTAACATATTTTTCCGTCTATCGATCTAAAGATGCAAAGTTCATTCTTGAACATTTTTTATTGAGGTGTCATGATTATTTCAAACAGACCGACGGACGGCGTCTCTTGTATGCATGTCCATACAGCAGAATCACGTTGACACACCAATTCTCGACAGATCATCGAAGTTAAGCAATGTTGAGCCTTACCAGTACTAGATGGGTGACCATTTGGGACTATCAAGGTGCTGTATGTGAGTGGAAGATCAGATTAGTCCTCCTGCTTTCCAATGTGTGTAGTGGTGGCATTAACAGCCATATGAAAAGATGGAGTTGACTGAAATCCATCATCTTGACCGTGGTCGCAAAATGATGGTGATGATGCATGTCCAGTTGTATACCTCAAAGACTTAAGTATAAGTCCTAGTTCTGAGGAACATGATGAGCAAGCAAGATAGTTTGAATATTCTTGGATGCCTCCATTTCAATTCGAATGACCCCATCAACACTTTCCTCTGTACACCACTGCTACTACCAAACATTCGCAGCAAACACTCATCTACCTACAACCATTGTTCACAATTTCCCCCATTCTCTTTCTGTCTAAATCTAAACATAAACTCCATGAGCAAAGTTGCTTTCCTAGAACTGCCCACCTATGGAACTCTATACTGCAAGGCTGCTTTCCAGCAGACTACAACACGATCATTTTCAAGTCCAATGTAAACAAATTCTTAATGAGCTATCTCCTAATTCTAACATGCTCATTTAACTACAACAACTGCCAACAATCTTCCCCACTCTCTATCTGTTCCTTAAACTAAACTCAAATTCCATGAACAAAGTTCCTTTCCTAGAGCTGTCCGCCTATGAAACACGGGGCTGATTTCCAAATGGTGACAACATGGTCGTTTTCAAGTTCAATGTAAACAACTTCTTGTTGAGCCGTTCTCTTAAATAATCATATAACTACCCAATTTCCACCATTACTGATCATTACAGTGTTGACACTTGACACTGATTAACCCTTATCCTCGAACAGCCTTTTTGTCTTGATAAACAGTGACTCCCTTGCAAAAAGATAACCCTCTGTACTTTATGCAAGTAATGCTATCTGACATTGCCTGTGAAATATTAGAAATGGAATGAACAATAATCAATTTTGATTGGTTGAGCAGAAACTTATGAATGCATCTTCATGTTCAGAAATTTGAAAAATCATCTTGATTGCAGCCATTGTTAAATACATTCTCCACAAATCGATGTCCTATAAAATGTTTTGTTTTCACTTTTGCATACTTTTTTTTTTTTTGCATTTTATTAATACGGATTTCGACATTTGAATTGAGTGATTTGTAAGCTGCAGGATCACTCAATACAAATCCTATCTGATACAGTGAAGATAAAAATCCGGGATTGTTTTTTTTTTTTTTTTTTTGAGTGAATGGGTATTTTGATATCTATAGCCGCAAATAAAAAATTTAATAATTTTAAATATGTTCTTTTTGTTCCGATTGTTAATGAAAGCAGTTGAAATTTTGAAAACTTAAAAAAAAAAAAAAAAAAAAAAATGTTTCTGGAAGATTATAAGAGCACTAGAAGAATACCTGCCCCAGGATAGGTAAAATAAATTCCCCCAAAACAATTTTTGCACCACTTTTGTCAGGATAATTAAAATTAACAAATAATGTTATTAAACCTTATGTCTAGAATTCTTATTCTAATTTTAAATCTAAAAAATATCTAAAATTTGAAGCTGTGTAACATCGTAGGAACAAACAACGGAAAGAAATTAAAATCCAACTCAGCATTTTTTTTTTTTTTTTTGAAGTGCAAAAGAAATGCATTTATTCATGGTTCCTCCGAAACAATGCACTTTACTATCTTGCAAAAATGTGCTTTTTAAAAGTCTTTCTCCCTGCCACTTCATGCCAGCCATCAGTCAGCGCTTTCTCGCCCTCAACTTTACACGTCCATCTTGCCTGGCGCACACTTTGCTTCTCTTCTTTTTTTTTACTCGACCATGTGCTGTCCATTTTTTTCTCATGATGCAAGCTCACTTGCTAATTTGCATATGTGCTTTAATGGCTGCTGCTGCTAACATTTTCACACGTCCTCATACACGCTGTTACAGCTGTAGCATAAGGGATCTTAAGAAATTGAAATTCACAGAGGTTTTCTTAATTGGTATCTAAAGACTAAAGATCAAATTTAATGCAAATCTGAAATATTTTAATCTTCAAATGGGAAGTGGTACCTATAGTATGCCCCCTAAAAAAATGCAAACTCGTCTTCAAAGAATGAGTTGACATAAGGGAAGTAACTCTTTGGTTAAAAAAGCATAGTTATTTCCCTTTAGTTCATACATGAAATGACTGGACCCCCCCCCCCCAAAAAAAAACCCACACCCCTCTTAGCTCAAAGAATGAATATTCTTTTTCTAATTTTTAAATTAAATTATTGATCTGGGCCAACACTGATCAAGAATATACTAACTCTGTGGCAATTTTGTTTGTAGTTTTTTTTTGTTTTTTTTTTTAACTTGGGAGTCACCCTTTATCAAGGCCCAAAGGCCACTCGAGGAGAAGGGTTAATGAATCTAAGTTGATAGTGTACTAATCGTTAATGGTGTAAATTTAGTAGAATTTGAATTAGTTATGGGGACGGCTTAACAAGAACTTGTTTACATTTGATTTGGAGGCTATCATATTGTATTCAACCAGGAAGTAAGCCAGCAAGACAGTGTTCCACAGGCGGGCAGTTCTGGGAAAGAAACTTTGTTCATGGAATATGTGTTTAGATTTAGGCACAGATAGAGAGTGGGAAAAAAACGTATATAATGGTTGTAGCTAGTTGAGTGTTTTTTTTGTGAAAGTTTGGCAAAGGGTAACCATAGATTTTGACTTTTGGTTGGACATACAAACACACATACACACAGACAACTTGGCCTAGATATAAGCTTAACAGTATACGATTCCTAACTATGTCCATTGTGTGATATTCTTTTATTTATTCTATGAATAAATCAAAGACATTTGAATAAAATAGATGATGCAACTTGACTGTTGAAATTATTCGAATTCCAGTTGTATCCGACAGATGTTGCACATTATTTTCTTTCTTTCCTCGCTTCCATGACCAGCCGGGATGGCTGTCAGTTAAGAAGAAAGAGAAAACACAATTTCCATAGAGATTGCTTCAAGTGATTAATTAGAAATGGATTAAATAATTTGCAAGAACTTATTTTAATGTTTAATTCATTTGCAATTTTAGGTTAATCGATAGAAGATGAAAAGAAAGAAGTGATGAAAAAGTTAAAAAAAATAAATAAATAAAAATAAATTGGTTCTTTTCTCCAAAACAAAAACTATTTTCAATGAAAGAAATATTTTATTGAAAAGATTTCACTTCAGCATCTTTCTATCAGTACTTATGTTGTGGTGCGTCCACCCTACAGATAATAATAAACTCTTCCATTTACTAGAAAGACTGCTTAAAATAGAGGCAAGTCTGGCCTTCAGATTTTGTCGATTCAATCGTCAGTCAATTTTTTTTAAAAAACATTGTGGAACATTATCAGAGATTTTATCGACTTTTAGAGGCTTGCCTTTTTTCTGTTGTTCTTGGCCTTCGGGCCGAGATCAAAGTGTAGTATCTGCCTGCAGATGCTGCACTTTGATCTCGGCCCGAAGGCCAAGAACAACAGAAAAATTTGTACCAGTCAATTGAGGGGAAACTCTCTATACTGGGACAATTATTATTTTTGGTAACCAGAGTGCTCTCTTTTTGCCTATTTTTAGGGGAGCTGGTTTTTACCCCACATTAAAAACGGCCTTGTGCCTAATTTGCTTTGGTGGGGAAGCAAATAAATACATTAAAAATGGAAAATATTGCATTAATGATAAATCATAAATTTCCAGCAAATAAAGTAATAATCGGAAATTGAAACCTTGAGGTCTTCGGTTTGAGATTCTAACAACTGACCTATTTGTACTTTCTTATAAATAGAGCTTAAAAAATTACCTTAACAAGATTATTATAGCTTTGGCGTGACGTCATAGGTATGTTTCAAAAAATGAATTTAAGCATAAAAAAAAAATCAATTAATGCAGTAAACACTATCAATATCATCAGAAATTATTTTAATAGCCCAAAACAATTTATTTTGCATTAACTATGTATTGTATGCAGGTTTTTTTTATAATTATGTACTCCTCCTAGCCTAGCAAAAATATACTAATAATATTGAAAAAAAGATGGGAATAGCTATCATCATCATCATCATCATCATCATCATCATCAAAATAATCCAAAAATGTCAGTAATCACTGACATAAAAGCTGAAATCGAGATTACTTTCTCAATCTGGAAATCACAGCTTCCTGTGTATATGTGGAGAGGGCATTGTAACCCCCCCCCCAAAAAAAAACTTTTTTCACAAACAATTCCATTTTGAGCTACATTTAGAGAAAAACACAAAGTGTACATGTGTGCGTGAAGGGAGAGGGTACAAGAAGATATTCTTTGATGAAGCAAAAGTCATCTATCATGAATCGTTTGAAGTCTAAGCCTTCATGGCAAAAATTAACATTTTCAATTTTCAGAGAGAACAATCATAAGAGGGACAAGAAAGGCAAAGCTAGACTAGACTAGACAAATACATAAATAAAATCCAGCCAAATAACCTAGAAAAAATAAAGAAGCAAGACTAGCAATTTTACCGAAATCAGGTTTCTCTTATTAAAAAAATAAAATAAAATGAAATAAAAAAAAACAGATTTTAAGCAATAAATGAATAATCTATTTCCATGAAAGGATCCAGTGATTTAAATGGCAATCCACTTTTTCTAAGTTAAAAAAAAAAGAAGTTAAACTATATTAAAAAAAAAAATTAGAGAACTCGCATCTCTGGTCTAAGCTCTTTTTTTTATACGCTGGCATGTGTTGGACAACTTTTTAGAAATTGACTTCCAAACGTCCCATCCCTGACTAGCTCTTTATTCCAATTTCTCCCTAATCCATCCTTATCATGTTCTCCCATGTTTCTCTTGGCCTTTCCTTGCCAACTGACCCTGCTACCTCAACTGTTCTACTTCTCTTAACCAAAGCACTCTCATCCACTCTTAAAATGTGATTATACCAACAAAGTCTCCTCTTCTGCGCACATTTCTCTATACTGTTCCGACTTAGTCTTTTTCTAAGATTCTAAATTCTAAGCTTATCTTTTAAAACTCACATAACACATCCATTGTATCCTTCTCATATTATTTCTTTCCATGCAACACCTGTCCTCAACCCTCACTGGCCAGGTTTAACTTCCACACATTATAACACTGCGTACACATGCAAGATAGTATGCTTAATAAATCCGATGTTCTTATTGCAAGGGACGTAATTCAATTTACATTTTTGTTTCTTGTCAAAAAAGAGTTATATAACTGGACTTGCTACCTCAACTGTTCTACATCTACTGCCTCAAGGACTCTCATCAATCCTTTCGACATGGTCATACCATAAAGTCTCTTATTCTGCACACATCTCATTGCAGTACAATTTGGTCTTTTGATGAGACCATCACCCGCCTTAAAGACGGGCATAAATCTGATGATCTCATGATGGTAAAAGGCAATAATTACTGGGGATACAACTAATCCTCTGATCCACTTGGAAAGGATTGAAACTGCTATTTTCAGACAATGCTCACCTGGACCCGTAGATACTCAATGTCTTATCTATTGCATCACAGGCCCCAAAGAGTAGTTGGCCAAAACATGGTGAGACAACAACAACAACTATGGAAGGCAGTAATTACTGGGGATACAGTTACAAGACTCAACATTACTATCCCATCATGGTTATTCACCTGAAGAAAGCCAAAGGATGGGTTGGCCAAAATACCGTAAAACAACAACTATGAAGATGAAAAAAAAAGAATGAATGCACAAATAAAATTTTTGTTCATTTTCAATCCTCTCATTATATTCTTCATCATCCAACTGACAGTCTATCCATAACATAATTTTTTTTTTGCAATTTCATAGCAGTCGAAGAGATATCCTCAACAATCATTGGTACTGTCTACTTTGTGTGGCTGAGGTATGGTTTTGTGTTGTCCTAGAAGGTTCACCTTCCCAGACTTTACCTTCATTTTTTTGAGAAAGAATTGGTTTATCAACCGCCTGAGGCGCCTTTACCAAGAAATACTGATCCTATCTCAACTGTTCTACATCTATAGACTCAATAACTCTCATCAATCCTTTCAATGTGACCATACCATCAAAGTCTTCTGTTCTGCAACCATCTTTCTATACTCTCGAAATTTAATCTTCTACTGAGGTTATCAGATCTAAGCCGGTCTTTAATACTCACATTACACATCCATCGTACGATTCGCATATCATTTCTCTCCATGCAACACATATCTCCAACCGTTACTGGCAAGGTTTAGCTTCCAAAAGAGATAAACAAAGCCAAAATGCTACTTTCGTACATGCTGTATTTTAAGTATTGCTTATTTTTTATTTATTTTATTTTTTTGTCTAACTTGCATCATTAGGAAGGAGAAAATAATAAAAAACTAAAAAACTTCAAACAATTATTTTTCATTGTTTGCAAATATTGAAATGTAGACTGATTCAGACGAATCCCTCTACTTTCATTAATTGCTTCTTGTATGTCAGCGTGAACGGCTTACCCTGAGCAATCTAATTTTTCGTCCACCAAAGACACTTGGTTCAAAGCACCCTTTGGAGAGAAAACCACCAACCGTACATTATGTGCAGACAAACATGAAACATGATTCTTAGTGTCAGGGGAGAAAGGGGGAATACTAATGATGATGAACTAGAGAAGATTAAGAAATGATGTCAGTAATGAGATACGAACCACCTGCAATGCAACCCTCGATTCAACACCACCTTTCATGACAGTGGATAATAGAAAAAGGGGCTGTCATAACGCTAACAGGAAAGGGTCCAAAATGAGGCCGACAGAAAAGGGGCCAAAATGAGGCTGATAGAAAAGGGGCCAAAATGAGGCCAAAAGAAAAGGGGTCGAAATGAGGCCAAAAGAAAAGGGGTCGAAATGAGGCCAAAAGAAAAGGGGTCGAAATGAGGCCAAAAGAAAAGGGGTCGAAATGAGGCCAAAAGAAAAGGGGTCGAAATGAGGCCAACAGAAAAGGGTAAAAAATTAGGCCGACAGAAAAGGGTAAAAAATTAGGCCGACAGAAAAGGGTAAAAAATTAGGCCGACAGAAAAGGGTAAAAAATTAGGCCAACAGAAAAGGGTCTAAAAATGAGGCCGACAGAAAAGGGTCCAAAATGAGGCCAACAGAAAAGGGTCCAAAATGAGGCCAACAGAAAAGGGTCCAAAATGAGGCCAACAGAAAAGGGTCCAAAATGAGGCCAACAGAAAAGGGTCCAAAAATGAGGCAGACAGAAAAGGGTCCAAAAATGAGGCCGACAGAAAAGGGTCCAAAATGAGGCCAACAGAAAAGGGTCCAAAATGAGGCCAACAGAAAAGGGTCCAAAATGAGGCCAACTGAAAAGGGGTCGAAATGAGACTAACAGTAAAAGGTTTGAACTGAGACTAACAGAAAAAGGGGGATGCTATGAAATAAACAGAAATAAGGCTAAAATGACGTCAACAGTGAAGAAATGGAAATGAGATCAACAGAAAAGGGGCTGAAAAATAACTGTAAATATTTGGAAGAACTGAAATGAGGTGAACGTGAGAGGAAATGCATACAAAGGCTGAAACGAAATGAAGAAAAAATGTGGCTGAAATAAAATCGATAAAAAAGATAGATGAATACAATGAATCAGGATGGGAACAAAAAAACAAAATGATGAAAAAGTGAGTCTTCTTACCAACATCCGTTGTAACATTTCAACTGTTTTATTTCGGACGCTGAAACCATTAATCTCTCGAATCTCATCTCCAACATGGAGAGTCCCTGAAAAGTAAAGAAGTTAGCCGATTAGTTATTTATTTTTCTATCCTTTGCCAAATCAGACGGACATCTCTATCTCTATATATATAAAAGGCAAAATGTGTGTGAACAATTCGTGTATGTCTTCAAAAGGCTTTTCTCGCACACGGTTCCGAGGTCGTTACGATCGCTTACAACTGTTTATATGGGTCCTAAATAATAATATGTACGATTTGGGAAAGCACGTCGCATCTAGATTTATTTACATCGACTTTTACAAAATTATTGCTATTTTGGCTTCTCGCGTGTTAATTGGGCTTTTAAGTATAAATATGTGAAACTAAACTCAAACGACGTCTTCTCGGCATCGCGCCGGGGGAAAAACGTCCAGAAGCAATCAGCTTTGATCAATCTTGTACAGTTGCTATTCAATCTGGACAATTGAGAGCTGCTTTCCCCTCCCCAACATCTGTTGGGGGAAGAAACAGTTAAATTTGGGTAAACAAACCCAAACGCTGTGTGACTTCTATTTGACCTTCTTAATTAGGTCAAATGGAAGCAGCAGAGTTAACTTTTATTGCGCATGCCTGTTTTTATAGTTAAATAAATAAATTCAAACATGCTTAACGTTGTCTGTCGCCGTGGCTCAATGGTTAACGTAGCACTTTTTTTTTTTTTTTTCACACATTAATTTCCAACTGAAGGGTACGGGCTCGATCCTCATACACTCACCTACCAAAACATTTTTTTTTATTATTTAACCCCCCCCCCGGAGTTTTGATTTACCTCAAGACACCCGGGGATCGCCGGGTACCCCCGCTAGTCTATAATATAAATCTCATCTGTCTGTTTAAATGTATGTATGTTTGTATGTCTGCCTAAAACTTTCGAAAGAGGCGATGGATTTGCATGAGATCAGTATCATTTTGAAGGTCAACCCTCCGGACGACAAATATCGAAAAATTGGCTAAAAACATAAATTCCTTCACCCTCAACATTTTATAGGGAGGTGTCGCTTTTTTCGCTGATATTTTCGAAAGTCATCCCCTCTTTCCGATTAACTAGCCTTAATTTAAATCTATGTCACTTCCGGTTTGGTGATGGGTGCAACAGCAAAGATGTCACATTTTTTTTTTTTCACGTTCTTTTCCTCCTTCGCGGTATGGGTTTGAACCTGCCTACTACTACTTTTTTTTTTTTTTTTACTTATCACACATCTCCAAACACCAAACCAACACCGGGCACCCAGGCTAGTCTCTCATAAAACTGCCGTCTCTTCCTACTTTGATCCTGGTGTTTTACCCTGAGGTAGGAAGAGAAGTGGAGGCGAGAGGGGGACTGGATTAACTTAAAAAACATTTAATCCAAAGTTCAAAGTGATGGATCATCTAAAAATGACGTGTCTGATTCGGAAGAGAAAAACTGTCAGTTTTTTTATTTTATTTTATTTTTTGTTGTTTCTTCCGAGAATCATGAAAATTGTATAAAAAATTATGGAAAAATTCCAATTCCCAAATCCATCAAGCAATAATAGTAATAAAAAATTTAAATGCGGAGAAGTTGAATCAAAGGAAAAGATTTGTAAGAAACGAAAAAAAAAAACTATCAGTTTCATCTTATTATTCAAGATGAACGATGACTACAAATAAAATCGGAACAAGTTTTTTTTTTAAATTTTATTTAAAATGCATTCATTAAATCATCTTTTTCATCTTTGTCTTCTTTGCTTAACTTCTTTCTTTTCCTTCTTCACTTCCTTCTTTTTCTCCTACTTTGCTTCTTTCCTTTCCTTCTTCTTTGCTTCTTTTTCTGCTTCCTTGTTTTTTTTTTTTTTTTTTCTGTAACAGACCGCGGACGTGCATATGGCTCTCACTCTTAGACAGGGTTCAAAAAAGAGTCACAAACCTAATAGGTCCCACACTGTCAGCTAGGCTTCAACCGCTGTCCCATCGACGAAATGTTGCATCCCTCTGCCTGTTTTACAAATATTTTCATAGTAAGCACTGCAACGAACTTCAAGCTCTTGTCCCCCGCCCCTATACAGCAGAGATCCCTAGATGCTAAAAAGCCTTTTACTCTAATAGTTTTTTTCCCCTAGGACTGCTAGACTTTGGAAATCCTTTCCGAGTTCCTGTTTCTGACTGTACTGACATGCAGAAGTTCAAGTGTAATGTAAACAAACATCTTGCTGCTCAACTCTCTACATAGTATCCCTGCAAATTATGTCCCTGATAGTAGCCCTCAACATCAAAGTGACACTGTGCCTAGTTTCAGGTGAAAATGCAATAAAAAATAAATTTATGTAATCAGTAAAGGGATTTCTTACCTTGCCGATGAATCATGCCGCCATGCATGATCCGAGCCACTAAGCAGCGACCTTCTTCATTCACTTTAAGTGTAATACCCTAAAATAAATAAAAAATAAATAAAAATGAAATATATATTAGTTCTGGGATTGATTTATGTTTGAAACAAAAAGAAAACATTACCATGAGATTGCTTCCCTAAAAATTACAACATGGTCGTGTTCAAATCAAATGTAAACAAATATTTGGTCATAAACCATCCTCATGAACAATCAAACTCTATTCATTCCATTCATCATTTTTTTTTATCAATCCTCTCATAATATTCTTCATCTCTCATCTGACACATCATTCACTCTCATTAACCCTGAGTGACTTTTAGTTTTGTTAAGTGATGATGCATTCATAAAAAAGGGGATTTAAATAAGACCAGCGAGTACATGCCGACCAATTTTTGAATCAGGAATATATATGCAAGAAATCATGAAATTTGTGGAGTTGGATGTCAAGACAGAGCTTTACATTGCGAGTGAAACAGTCGCATTTGCGAGTTATTTTTCAAAGAGATGACTAGAAATAATGAAACGATTATCTTTTGGCGATTGCATTTCTTTCATTGACAATCTTCCAAAGCTCACTACTGGATGAAAAATATCTTTTCAACGTTTTTTTTAATAAAACGAACAAAGTTAAATTATTTAAACAATAATAGTTTAATAGAACAATATACTTTTTTTTTAACGAAGGCTGTTTAAATAAATATTTGAAGATAACAGAATGTTTACACCTTCAAGTATCGCCATAATATTTGTTGTATATTTAAAATTACACAAAATATTAATGATGTACATACTTGTTATAGAACGAAGATGTCATATTCTAAAAATCATGTGGGTTAGGCTGGTAACTTTTCTATTTTGGCTAGTAAGTGAAAATATTTAGTTGTCAAAGGTCAACTAAAGAGAAGTTTGTCCTTAGAGCCCTGCAAGAGAAAGAATTTTTTTTTCTCTGTATTAAGCCATGGTCATAAAACTGTTAGCGATAGACAGAGACTACCGAGCTAATTACGGAATGCATAAACCTAAGGAACATCACGATAGTTCGTCAATACAGAACTCTGAAAATGTGACAGTGATACATGTTCATTCACACAATTCTGAGGCAGCACGTTCAGGATTGCAGAACACAATGTGAAAGGAGGTTGTAAAAGCAGCATATATGTCGGTTAATTCTTCAAGTCAATAAAACTTTTTTGTCACTGTTTTTTTTAAAACGTGTATGTATCAACAAAAATGTGTATTTCTCAAAAGATTTTAACTCAAAATGACTCCTAATGAAATAATATATATTTTTAATCTTCAATGCTTAGACAAAATTATTTTCTCGCTATCAACTCAACACGGAACCGTTGTCAAATAAAGGGGAAAATGCTAAAACAACGATATCAAAATAATTCTTAATAATAATAATAATAATAATAATAATTCAAAATTATTAGCAACCAAACGACAGAATTATTTATGCTATCTTCACCTGGACTTTCACCAAAAGATTGAATAAAATTACTAAGAGCATTGTATTTATGGATTATATAACGAAAATAATTTCTATTGTTGTTTCTAACTTAATTATTAATATATCTTAAAATCACATAATACATACGTTTAATTTCCCCCCTTTATTAAGCCATGGTCATAAAACCGTTAGCAATAAACAGAGGCTACTAAACTAATTAGGGAATGCATAAAACTTAGGAACATTACGATAGTTAGTCAATATAGCTCCGAAAATGTGACAGTGATACATGTTCATTTACACAATTTTGAGGCAGCACAATCAGGACTGCAGAACACAGTGCCAAAGGAGATTATTGGTGCATCTTTGAGCAAACACCAGTGTGATTATACAAAGGGTCTAATGTGAATGTATATCGTCGCAAGTTTGGTCTGTTCAGTCGCAGCACAGGGCAGTATTTAAGCATTGCAGTGGAGCAAAAACCATGAAATAATGTATAGGTGGCAGTGTTTCCTCAAGGGGAGTCATTAATTTCAATTGGGATAAACTGAGCATTGGTGGTGCAAAGGGAGAATCATTGATACATGTTTATTCACACAATTCTGAGGCAGAATATATATATGTTTGTTTCTGTGTAGTATGTCATTCGCCATAGGTGGACTGAACCGCCTTCCTCCAAAGTGTCAAGGGAATATTAAATTCACAAGTGGTCCCCAGTCGTTTGTAATGTTTGGTGCATTTTTGGTCAGGAAACCAGTATCTTCAGACAGCCTGATCTGGTAGCACCAGAAAGAAATTATATGTACTGTTATAACTGTTCAGAATTTTGGAGATGAAGATTGATAATTTTGTTTAGTCAGATTAATGTTCTCATCTCGGATGCTATTCTTAAACCGTTTCAGGTTTCTTCAGGTGCATCCTGTCAAACTTTGGAATCTTTAGAGAATTTCAAACAGAACCTCTTATTTAATTCATGGGGAGTATATTATTCTCATGGCAGACGGAATGAGAACATTCTACCTCTGGATTGAATAAAGGGTTGCATTTGAAATTCTCTACAGATTTCAAAGTTTGATATGATCATTCCCAAGTTCTACAGGATACATCGGAAGAAGATTGGAGGTTACATCAGCCGAAATGCTGTAAGAATAACATCAACGCTGGAATCTGTACGCAATTTCAAACAGAGCCTCTTATTTAAACCATGGGGGTAGATTATTCTTCTGGCTGACGGAATGAGAACATTCTACCTCTATGGATTAAATAAATAAAGGGTTCCATTTGAAATTCTATACAGACTAGCGGGGGGGGGTGTCCCGGGCATAAAATACGCTTGGTATATTTTATTTGTCCAGATTTCATATATATTATTATAGAGTTGTGATTTCAAAAGTAAAAACAAGAAGTATTTGAGTGCTATCAGCTAGAATCGAAACCAAAACGGTAGTATTCAAAGCTGATGACGTTACCACTGTACCAACGGGACATGCATATGCACTGATTAAAAATTAAAAATAAACTGATGAATGTACAAAACGTATAACGATTTTTTTTTTTTTATATTCAACATTTTTTCATTTTTGACCTATTTTTGACTCCTTAAAAAGTATTTTAACCGGCTAAAGACTTATATAAAAGAATAGCCCGTAAAAAATCAAATCATTTGAGGCTCCTGGCACTGCTCTGCGACTCTTAGTTTCGGATGAGATAGAGTTTGAAAATATGGAGACAGACATATAGCCTTCTTATATATTAGATTTCAGAGTTTGATATAAACATTCTTAAGTTCTACAAGATACATCGGAAGAAGGTTGGAGGTTACATCAGCCGAAATGCTGTACGAACAACATTCAAGATGAGAACTGTAGTCTGAATAATACAATGAAGAAAATGACTCGCAAACCTCAAGAAAGATCCCGTTTACATAAACAAGATGGTCAGCCATTGGGGAATTAAAACGAAACCTGGATTACTCGAAATAACAAAATCTGATTAAAGGATCTATTTTTACAAGTTCATTTTTATAGTTTTTTGATTCCGTTTGAAGGAGGGGGAAAAAGTTATTTTTGTAAGCAAAGCTTTCCTTCCATCTCTCTGCCATATCGACATTAAAAGAACAAAAACAAACGAAAAAAAAAACTTTAGTAAGAGTGATAGAGAGGTAGAGAACATGACAGCATCCTTTACTCCTTAACAATATATAATATATATGATATATATATATATATATTTCATATATATATATATATATATTTCATATATATATATATATATATATATATATATTTCATATATATATATATATTTCATATATATATATATATATTTCATATATATATATATATATATTTCATATATATATATATATATATATATATTTCATATATATATATATATATTTCATATATATATATATATATTTCATATATATATATATATTTCATATATATATATATATATATATATATTTCATATATATATATATATATATATTTCATATATATATATATATATATATATATTTCATATATATATATATATATATTTCATATATATATATATATATATATATATATATATATAGTCTTTGAAGTTTTTAACATTTGAAACTATACAAAAAATTACTTTTTATCTTTCGTTAAAAAAAAACATCTAGTCAATAAGTCATTTAATCACCTGCAATCACTGCATCAACTCTCTCGAATTTACTATAATACCAATTTTTTTTTTTTTTTTTTCAAGGGATCATCAGTTGTTTTCCATGAAACACTGTTTCGGGGATTTATACATATATATATATATATATATATATATATATATGAATTTTAAAATGGATACAATCCGACGTTATGATGTGAAAAGGAAGCGGAAGACCGGAGGCTCGACATTTCGCCCAAATTATGCGAATTATGCGAGCTTTTTCAAGAGGTGTGATCACTGAAAGCTATATTGACTAACTATCGTGATATTCGTAAGTTTTATGCATTCCCTAATTAGTTTAGTAGCTTCTGTTTATTGCTAACGGTTTTATGACCATGGCTTAATAAAGGTGGAAAATTAAACGTATGTATTATGTGATTTTAAGATATATTAATAATTAAGTTAGAAACAACAATAGAAATTTTTTTCGTTATATAATCATATAAATACAATTCTCTTAGTAATTTTATTCAATTTTTTGGTGAAGGTAGCACAAATAATTCATCATATTGATAATAAATCAGTGACCACACCTCTTGAAAAAGCCCGCATAATTCGGGCGAAACGTCGAGCCTCCGGTCTTCCGCTTCCTTTTCACATCATATATATATATATATTAAATTATTTATACAAACATTGATGGCTACATATGTGCATACATGTTTCTGTAATCACCCGGGTTGGGGGATTACGTCTTCAGGCCAAGAATTATCGTCGAGAACACTTGAATGAAACACATGAACACACGAGAATTCTTGGCCTGAAGACGTAATCCCCCAATGCGAGTGAATACAGAAACATGTATGCACATATGTAGCCATCAATGTTTGTATAAATAAATTTCATATACCTGCTCTGTTTACTCATTGAGCACTCTTTGGTAGACATGTTGTTTCATTGGATGTACTTCTAGGAAACTAAACTCTACTGGCTATATAACACAATTTATTAATGTAAAAACACAGCATATTTACGTTGGGGTGGGGACGACATTTAGAAATTGACTTCTAAACTAACCTATCCCATTCTAAATTTTTGAGATGAGGGCTGATTGTTCGTATTACTTGTATTGATCGGACTATTGTTCTCATCTTAAGTGTTGTTAGTGCAACGTTACAGTCAGATTGTCCTTCGACCGTCCTCAGGCATGTTAGTTATTGTTTGCCTGTGGATAGTCGAAGGACAATCTGACCGAAACTTTGCGCAAATCGCACTCAAGATGAGAATAATAGTCCAATCAACACAAGTAATATGAGCTATCCCGGTTTAGATCTTTTTTATCCTTCCTTTTTTCAAATCAATTGTTATCACTTTCTCCCATATTTTCCACACCCTCCGCCAGCAAACTAACCTTGTTAACTCAACTGCTCTAAATCTACAAACCCCCCAAGAACTCTCACCTATTCTTTCACTGTGATCAACCCAACTGGATGTAGACTGCAGCATAGTAAAAAAAAATAGTGTTCATGTTTATTGTCACCACAATGCCCTAAAAAAATGTACCATATCAGAAGCAATTTTCTGTCGGCATGGTTACGTTTAAAAATGGCTCCGGATCATCATCAAATTTTTTTTTAATGAATCGCCATCCTTCTCTCTCCCCATGTACATTAAAAGAACCTGTTGCAAAAAAAATAAAATTAATGAAAACATTTTCCAAGTCTTCTGCTCTGCACACATCTGTTCTCTACTGTCCACATACAATCTATGAACCCTATATAGATGGATTTAGACTGCAGTTCGGCAAACACCATAGTATTATTCATTGCGTATTGTTACCGCAATGCCCTTTAAAAAATCTGCCGTATCTGAAGCAATTTTTTGCAGACATGCTTACGTTTAACAATGGCTCCAAATCTTCCCCCCCCCCAAAAAAAAAATTAATAATGAATAAAGCCCCCTCCCTTTTCTCTCCCCATCTACATTAAAAATATCCTGTTGGAAAAAAAAAAAACACACACACACACACATTTTTTTTTTTTTTTTTAAAGTAAGTCACTATTTACTTGTCTCCCCCGCTGCTGGATAAAAAAAAAAAAAAATGCAACAAAAAAAAAGGATATCACCATCAAAATACTGAAATGCAAGACAATACTTTGGTTAACTCTGAAAATTCAGTACACAAAGTTAAGATGCCGGAAGTGGACGATATTGGTAGTGTTTATTGCATTAATTTATTTTTTTTTATTATGTTTAAATTCATGTTTTGAAAAATGATGTCAGTCATTAATCTATGACGTCACACCAAAGCTATAATAATCTTGTTACGGTAATTTTTTAAGCTCTATTTATAAGAAAGTACAAATAGGTCAGTTCTTAGAATCTCAGACTGAAGACCTCAAGGTTTCAATTTCCGATTATGAAATCTACTTTTATTTGTTGGGTATTTATTGTTTACCATTAACGAATATTTTCCATTTTTAAAAGTCGACAGAATCTCTGATATTTCGAAATTAAACAAATTTTACAATGTTTGAAAAAAAATTTTGGCTGACGATTGAACAGACAAAATCTATTTATGTCAAAAATAAATTCTTGTGGCCTTCTAAGAGTCCGGGGTTAAATCCAAACATACACAAAGTTAGGGTGCTGAAACTGGACTTGGTTTAGCTAAAATATGGAATGGAAGTCATTAAACATGAAACGAAATACGAAACGATACAGAAATAATTTATTTAAAGAAAAATTTGGTTTTAACACTTTTTTTAACACCTATTGTGCTATCATGAAACAATAAAAAGTAATAATAAACTTCGATTTTGGTTTCGTAATTCAATCGAAGGTAGCCATCTTGTTTTATGATACATCGTTTATAACAAAATTATGTGATAAAATTTGTGAAAGACATACATACATACATACGTACATACATTTAAACAGACAGGTGAGATTGATATTATAGATTTTTTTATTACAAAATTATGTGATAAAGTTTGTGAAAATTTTGAATTATTTCCATATGAATTTATTTAAAATATTTAGAAAATTATTTATAGAAATGTAAACTATGAAAGTATGAATTACTTTTTTTTTAAATAAAATATTTCCATATGCATATATTTTAAATATTAAAAAAATACTGATAGAAATTTAAAAAAATAAAAGTTTATTTTTTTTTTTTAATAATAAAACAAGAAATGTTTTCATATGGCTTCGTATTTAGTTTCATGCTTAGTGAATTCTGTCCGATTTTTAGCAAAACCGAGTCCACTTCCGGCATCTTAACTTTGTGTACTGAATTTTTAGATTTATACAATACCTTTTATGTATTTCTTTTACCTAAGAGAATTTATCAAAATTCGAATTCTTATTAGTTCTAAGCTTTACGAATAATTTTTATTGACTTTGTAATTGAACACGAATGTTAGTTTGTTTTCTATATAAATAAAACAGTAGGTGTGTGTGTGTGTGTAAATATTTAACCGATAAACTCAAACTATTGATCACTTAAATTAACAGGCAATAGTAATCATATACCAATGATGGTTTATAATGAATAACATCTTTGTTTGGATGGATGAATGACGCATACAGAAGTCAGTAAGTTAAAATGCAAAAATGTTCTTTTCAACTTGCCGACATTTCTATTAGTTCGCACATGCATAAAACTAATCATAGCTAAAAGCGGTTTAATTTTATATATTTCATACCTATATGTAGGGTTAGCTCAAGCGGTAGTGAACGTGGCTGAAATGCTAAATGAAGGAACGTGGTTGGAGTGCTAAGTGTTTTGGTTTCGATTTTAGTTGATGGCATTCAAATCATAGATTTTAAAAACTTTGGAAATCAGTACTATATATATATATATATATATATATATATATATATATATATATATATATATATATATATATATTCAATAGAGAATTTGCTTTGCAATAATAATACGAAATTGTAATTATTACATAATAATAATTAATCGTATTGTATTTTAAGACCAACAAGACCCCCTTTCCTGCTGGTTTTTAAATAAAAAGCATAAATTTTGTTTTAAACCATTTTGCCTTGGTGCTCTCAGAAAGTAATATTTTCTTACCCTTCTCTGAACCTAATGACCCACATCCTTCTCCTAGAGATAAAACGTTTGGAGCCTAAATGTCCGGTTGAGACAAAAGGCTGGAGTCTAAGTGACTTCTGGTCATGTAATACAAATGGCTAACTGCTGATTCAGGTCAAGTTAAAAAGGTTAGGTAAAAATCTTTCCTTCTATTTCTAATCTCTGTTCAAGAAATTCCCCCCTCTCTCTCTCTTAACATTAGGCATAGCGGTATTAATTGATCATCTCGAGGTCCATCATCGGGCAGTATCCGAGGCATCCCTCACGTCCGCATCAGAGCATGCCTTGCTTACGGGACAGTCTGTGAGTATGTGTGTGATAGTCTGCACATCAGGGACACATAAAGCAAACATTCCCATGACATCCTTGTTAATATTTCAATATTGCTGCACTATGCTCATCCCAGCAAAACATTAGGCATAGTGGTATCAATTGATGATTCTTTTGTATTATTTTGATTCTTCAGACTACTGTTCTCATTTGGAGTTGTCATTTTCACAACGTTTCGGTCGGTGTAACTTCCGACCTTCTTCAGATGTATCTGGTTGAACTCTAAAAGACTTGTGGTGCAGTAGTTAGAGTACTTGAAAAAATGAAATGTAAAAATGATATTCTTCTGAAGGTTCAATTCTTAGTTCGGGCGACTGAAAAATACAATTGCGAATTACTTAAGATCTCTATCCAGTCATGACTGACGGGACGAGACCATGTTACCCCTGTGAAGTAAATAAAGGGTTCTGTTCGAAATTCTGTCCAAATTCCCGAGTTCGACAGAAACATTCCCGAGTTCGACAGGATAAACCTGAAGAAGGTCGGAGGTTACATCAACCAAAACGTTATGAAAATAACACTCAAGATGAGAACAGTGATCCGAAGAATCCAAATAATATGAATACCTAATCCTCATCTAAAAAATTCAGAAACGTGATAATTCCTTTTACCTCTAAATAAGTGGGAAAAATTCAGTTTGGATTGCAGTGGAAGCATGCTGGGCCCATAAACTGTTAAGTTTTGAGACATTGTGTTGAACAAAGATGGCGGCGTAGTTCAGATCAGTAACCAAGATGGTGGCCAAGAATCAAATGCGGTCCGTGGCATAGTTAACGGCAAACTGATTGAATCCAAAATTCGACAATTTTTATAATAATTTTTAAACGTTTTCATTGGTTGTTTAGCACAGCCGTTGGTTATAAAAATGATTGGCAAATCCATTCGTCTCATACCCCCATCAGGAGTCAAAAACATTTTACACCTAGAAAAGTACAGATGCCTGTGGCCAGATTCCGAGAGTGAAAAACTCCTGTTCCATGCTACTGGTGACATTGTTATTCACACCTGTTGTGAAAGTTTTACCTACTGGCTCATATCTCCTAAGTTTTCATCTAAAGTGTTACAAGTGATTCTATTGTTTTCGTGCTTGTGAAAGTTTTTCTTGCTTGGACTTGTTTTTCGTGCTCTCATTTTAGTCCCTTATTTATGTTGTTCCTATTGTTTTTATTTTTCGTTTCTGAAAACTTTCAGTTTGTTCCTCAGACTTAATGTAATCCAACTTGAAATGAAGTAACCTGATCAGAAGATGCAGATTAAAAAAAAAAAAAGAAAAAAAAAAGGCTAATGATAAGGAAAACAATAAGATGAATAGAATAAAGAAAGAAAGGCCGAAGAGAAAAGAGAGAAGGGGGGGGGGAAGAAGAGAGGAAAAGAAAGAGAAAGTTGGGTGAAGAATAAGAAGGGTGAAAGGGGAGGAGGGTGAAAGGGTGAAGGGGGAGGAGAGTGAAGAATGAAGAGGGTGAAGGTAGAAGAGGGTGAAGGAAGAGGAGGATAAAGGAAGAAGAAGGTGAAGGAAGAGGAGGGTGAAGGAAGAGGAAGGTGAAGGAAGAGGAGGGTGAAGGAAGAGGAGGGTGAAGGGACAGGAGGGTGAACGGTAAGGAGAGTAAAAGGAGAGGAGGGTGAAGAGAAGAAAAGAAAGGAAAAGAAGGAAAGTAAACGAGAGAAGGAAAGAGTAGAGAGAGAGGAGAAAAACGAGAAGAGAGAGGAGGGAGTGGGTATAGAATGAAAAGAGAGGTGAGTAAGAGGGGGAATAGAGAGAGAGGAAGGAAGAAAGAGAAAGGGAAAGAAAGAATCCATTATGACATCACAACGTATTATGACCTTGTAATCCTTATTAAAATATGATAATCAACCAATGTCAAAGTTCAGGAATTATATATTTAATGATATATATATATATATATATATATATATATATATATATATATATATATATATATATATATATAACAAATACTTAATAACGGTTAATGCAAATCTGTAAGAGGCTGGCAATTAGATAAGAAAATTAGTATAAAATATTGAAATTCGTTTTGAATTCCAAGCATAATTACTTTTATGCAAAACAGTAACCACCTTGAGACAATATCAAAAATACATTTAATTAAAAACAGATTTTTTTTTGTTATTTTTATTTCTAAATTCTGTGGTTTACACCCCCACCCCACTCATCATCTGATGCTATTATCAGGGGGGGGGAGTAATTAATCAAGAAAGTTTTTGTTTCTCAAGTCGGAAAACAGGAAGTACACATGAAATGTGTTGTTATTGGAATTGGAGAAAATCTGGATTTGAATGAATGGAAGACAAGAAATAATCAATAGAGGAAGATTAAGCGACTGTTATGAGAATGTGTGTGGGGGGAGGGGAGGAGAGAGAGTGAGTGTGTAAGTGGTGATGAGAGAGAGAGAACACGTGTGTGTGTGTGTGTGTGAGGGGAAAGATAGAGAGTCTAAGTGGAGATAGGGTTGAGAGAAAGAGATAGCGGAGGGGGAGTGTTGTGTAAGTGTTGATGATATTGAGAAATATGTGTGTGTGAGCAATGGAGAGATAATGTGCAGGTGGAGGTGCAGTTGGTGATGATGCTGAGAGAAAGTGTATGGGTAAGTGGTGACGAGATTAAGAGAGAAGGTGTGTGCATCTGTATAAGGAGATGAGATTGTGTGTGTATGTGTGTAGAGAGACAGAGGGTGTGTGCGTTTGTATAAGTTGTGATGAGATTGAGAGAAAGAGAGAGATGTGTGTGTGTAACTGGAATTGAGGTTGAGAGAGAGTGTGTGTGTGTGTGTGTGTCCTTTCTATTTTTTTCTCAGAAATCAAGGGGCTCACTACCTGGTGCTAACACTTGAACTACATGAGATGCATAGATATTCAAATGTTCCAGTAAAGTTCTTCTTTATCTCTCATGCACTGTTAATATTTATTTTCTTTTACCCAATCGACCATTTAAATATGTTATAGTATATCTTTTTGTTGTCTCTTGGTCTTACCGGATTCAAGGACAAGAATTCATCTAGTCTGGTGAAGGTATCTAATTTCGTGCTCTTATTTAAGGTAATATCACTTTGAGAAGGTGCACCATTCTTTGTAAAAGTCAATCTGGGTTATCCATACTGTATGTTTTGTTAACATGCCGACTCGTTCTTTACGTGATTTTTGAAATGTTACAAATAAGCACTCAGCATGCACTGATTCATTCACTTGATTTTTGGAATCAGCAGTTCAGTGATGTAATTTTTTGGAATATGACGCCTCGTCTTAATTTAGTACACGATCGGCAGGAAAATAGACTATATAATACGGTTACTTGGTCTTTTGGCTAAGATCAAAGTGTAGTATTTGTTGGGTTGCAAATATTATGTGATTTCGAATATTTAGTCAGGGTTTACTTGAAGGAAAAATGTATCCTCATGTCAGATTGTCCTGAAAAACCTCTGTACAGAGAGACTTTAGACACTCAAGGATAATGTCTTGTAGGCTTTCAATGTATGTGTGTGGGTGAGTGTATGTGTAAGTGGAGATGAGGTCAAAAGAGATAGTGCGCATATCTTAGTGATGATGGAGTTGGGAGAGAGAGAGAGCGAAAGTTATGTAAATGATGGTGACGTTGAGAAAATTATATAAACTGGGATGAGGATGCGAGAGAGAGAGAAACAGCTAGTAAATATATATATATATATATATATATATATATGAATGAAAGGCGAATGAACCCTTTTTCGTGGTCAACGGCCAACTAGTACCATGTGTGTTTGTGTGTATGTATGTGTGTGTTGGGGTGGAGAGGGATCTCGTAAGCCGTGGTGAAGGCAACCTTTCTAGGAGAGGCAAATCTCTGATTTTAAAAAAAACATAAAGCAGGAGACCAGTACCTGCATTAAGCTGGTCTGCAGTTTAACTTGTTGTTGGCTATCTTGTTCTTGCTTGTTGCTGGATCTCAACATTTTGAACCGAGAGAGACACTTAGCTGTCGCACAAAACTAAGACTCTGTAACATCATCTGTGTATAGATACTCCCTAAGGCATTTGTCTATTAAAATGGTCCTGTGGCGATGGAAGTCATTTTTGGGCTCATGAACTTTAAGTGTCTGAGGGAGTGGCACTCGTCTGACAAGACATTGCAATCATCATATATATATAATATAATGCCGAACGTCTGTGTATGTGTCTGGTCACGAATAGGCTCCTATATGGTTGACTATTATAGAAAACTGATCACATATAATGATAGAAGATGTATCGAGACACAAGAATGGGTATGTTTGATCTGGCATAATGATGATTCATTAAAATTGTTGGGTTCTGCGTACGTGCCCGGTCCACAAAGTATGGAAATAAAAAATTTAAAAATTATAAAAAAAAAAAAACGTTTACAAGTGTTTTTGCTATAGATGTACATAATAATACCTTGATAAGTATGTTTTAACTTAAATAGGGATGGTATAATAAAATTGAGGTGTCTGTGTTCGTGACTGGCCTCCATCGAATGGAAATAGGCACAAACTTAAATAAAGACTTTTTATATCTTTGACATAAGGGGTATTGAGATTTGGGAAAATCTTTTTAATTGATTTTTGGCCAGAAATTTGGCTGTCAAGGGGTCAAAGTTTAAAGATTTGACTTTTGAAACTCTACCAAACTCCTGTGCCAATTTTGGGTGTAAACACTTGAAATTTTAAATACAGGTTACTTGGACATGGAGCAAACTTTTTAATTTGATTTGAGCCCAAAACGGTAAATGTTTTAAACAATTTGATCTCGGCGGTCTCTACTAAATTACTCCGCCAGTTTTTGGTCTAAATATTTGAAATGTTACATAAAGTGTATTCAAACATAGGACAAGCTTTTTATCAAAAAATTTGGCTGCCAAGGGGTCAAAGTTCAAAAGATTTGACCTTTGCGGTTTTTAGTAAACTATTCAGCCAATTTTGAGTCTAAACATTTGAAATTTTACATATTCAGACATGCAGCAAGCTTTTTAATCAGGTTTTGGGCGAAAATTTGGTTGCGAAGAAGTCAAAGTTGAAAGAGTTGACCTTTGCAGATTCTACCAAATTTTTCCACCAATTTTGGGTCTAAACATTTGAAATTTTAAATGTAGGTTACCTGAACATGAGTCAAACTTTTTAATATATATATATATATATATATATGCACATAAAGTTATGAACAGTACATAGGGCCCGAGCAAAGCCAGACTGAACTGCTAGTATATATATATAGATATAATTTCAAAGTATTGTGTTTTATTGTTGATTTAAATTAGAGTAAAAATTTCTGATGGTAATATATGATTAATAAATAACAAAACTTTGACATCCATTTCGAGACATTTTTTAAAACTGATTTAATCTGAAAACACTAACCATAGGTTCGTCTGCATTTTTCTGAAATTGTACCAGCCGGACTCTGGTGACATTCTCCATGTCTATGTCCCCATCGGGGCTGTCGGCATCTGCATCACCATTCATATAGGGTTGCTCAGGTGGAGGGGTCACACGAATAGCATCTTCGCTGTATACCTCATGAGCCACAACATCATGCGCCTGCAGCAAACTCTGAAAACACCAAAACAAAATTCAATATCAATATGCATAGCTTTTCAGAAACAAAGGGACACAACTCCAATTAGGCTATATCTATCATAGTAAAAAAAAAAAAAAAAGGGGGTTACTAAAAAACGTTAAAGCAAGCCATGACGCTAATAGAAATACATTAAGTTCGAAAGGTGAACAAAATATCTGAAAAACAAAAATAAAAACATTCAATATGTATCTTCATTGAGAAAATTAATTTTATTAATTAAAGAGTACCAGTATATATTGTGGACCAGACGTATCTCAGCGTTCGATCGGCTATGGTCGGAATATGATGCCAAGAGCTGGATTATGCCGAGCAACAGCTCGGGTTTAGCTGGTGTTGGACGTAACATACCAATCAGCCAATCACAACGTAGCTGGTCCCCCTTTTTCCCTTCCCCCTCCCTTCACTCCTCACATTATAAATTGGCCTTGTGCCTAATTTGCTCGGTGGCGGAGCAAATAAATACCCACAACGTAGCGAACTGAATGACAACGATTTTATAATAAAAACAAAAACAAAATTTAAAAAAAAAACACTTTTTAAGCTTTTTTTAAAACATTTCCTTAAAAATTATTTGACCCCTAAAAAATTAATTTTTGCTTCTGCTAACCTTTTCTTGACAGTTATTTAAAAAATAAATAAATGAATAAATAACAAAACACCAAATTACGGTAGATCGCGTTTTTGGTTTTTATATTTTCCATTTTTTTTTTTTTTATTTGGCTATTTTTTTGTACATAGCATTATCATGATTTTATCGGCGGCACTCGGGATAATCAGTTGTTGATGTCATGTTCCGGCCAAAGCCGAACAAACATTGAGATACGTCTGGTTCACAATATTCACCAGTACCAATTAAACTGACGAAGCAGATAGTATCTGTGGTCTATTTTTTTCTTTTATGAAAATAATTTTGGTATATAAAAAAAAATTATCATTCTTGAAGACCCTTAAAAGAATATTCTAATCACATAATTGTTTTTTATTTTATACATATGATGAAACCTATATATTTACAAAAGAATCATCATCATATTTGGGTTAACGTTTGGTTTACATGTTGGTATGTGTCAGATTAATTTTAGAAATTGAATTTCAAACTAATCTCTCTCTGCCAGGTCTTTATTTATCCATGAAATCCATCTTTATCATTTCCCATAATGTTTTCTTTAGCCCTCCCCTGTTAACTGAACTTGCTACCTCCACTGTTCTACATCTACAAATCCAAGAACTCTCATCCATTCTTTTAATGTGACCATACCATCAAAGTATCCTTTTCTGCACACATCTCACTATACTGTCCAGATCTGAGCCGTCTTTAACAGTCACATGACACATTCATCGTATCATTCATGATATCATTTCTCTCCATGCAATGCATGTCCTCAACTCTAACTGGTCAAGTTTTACTTCAATACTTCATCACACTGCACACTCATGCCTGATAAACTCTTCTCTTGGTTGACAGTAGTGTTGGGACGATTAATCGGAATTGGGAACCAGAAAAATTGGAACTTTTGGGGGTATTGAAATCGGTATTGGAAAAATTTGTGCCTATTTTCCGATGCTGAAAACGATTATTTTAATTATCGCTTTTTTTTTTTTTGTGATTTTATTTTGTTTTAAGGAAAATCTTCCACTGATGATAATAATGATAAAATCAATAAATATTTATTGATTTTAAACTGCCGGTAAAACTAAAATCTATAGATCAGCCCTCAAAAGTGTACTTTTAAGTTTGTTAAAATATCCGCACATTTAACATGCGTTTTTTGTGGCAATTGTGAAAAATAACAATTTTATAGTTAAATATTTAGAAATTTATAAAGAATCGAAATCAGAATCTGTAATCGTACCAGAGTACGGCACAATCACGTCGACACACTTGTTCTCGCCAGATCACCGGAATTAAGCAGCGTTAAGTCTGGCCAGTACTAGATGGGTAACCATATTTGGGAAGGCTAGGCATTGTATGTACCTTCTGGGAAGGTTGGGCGTGAGGCCAGCATTCTCACCTCAAAAAAGAATTCCTCGCTACAAAAGCATCTATAAAGTTGTGGATGGTGTGTACCCCCCCCGGGGGGGGGCTTAAGACTATAGAATTGTATCGGAATCGGGAATTTAGCATGGAATTGGGGAAAATATTGAAATTGTCCCATCACTAGTTGACAGTGATAATGCTCTGCTTGTTTGTTATACGTCATTCACTCTAGGTGGGTTGAACCGACTTCCTCTGAAGGTGCAAGTGTCAAGGGAATATTAAATTTGCCTTTGGTGGTAACTCTCTGCTGGTTAGTAATGACAGAAGTCCCCTGAACTTACTCCATCCATTCCCAACTCTTGCAATCACACTAGCACCTGTTTAACCTTGTGCTACAATGGTATAACTAAGGCAACAAAACTTCTGAACAACTTCAATAGCTTTATCATTCAAATATATTTTTAAAGTCGTAATCACAAGAAAAAGATTTTTAAAAATTTAAAAAAACATTTAATTACTTCCTTGTTTTTACTCTTTACTAAAAATATAAAAACAAAACAAATTTTTTCTTGCGTTTCTGAATTTCTGTAAATTCAACCTTGTCCGTTCGTCCATCCGCACTTTTCTCAATGACTATGCCCTTGAATTTTTTAAAATTTTGCACAAACATTAAACATCATGAGTAAAAACGTAACAGAACGGATTTTCCGGAAAAACTCTGGTTTCTCTCCTAGGAGTGCCTTTCGTGTTAAAATGGCTAAAATTGACACTTTTGTGCTAATTAAAAGAAAATGATGCCTTGGATTTTTATAAAACTTTATGAAAAGTTATAATTAACTGATTTCTATATAATTTTGTTTGTCTATAACTCACAATAACTCTTGGGTGTGCCCCAGGGGCTCTTTTAGGGCTAATAAAAACACTCCATTTTTGGGACTATTTTGCCATATTTGTCCAAAATGTTATGTCTATGTCTATTTAGCAGTTTTGCATGGTGCTGAACTCAAATTTAAATATGTTAAGGCCTTGGGGACTTTTGAGGCTAAATGGGGGAGGGGGGGTGCAAATGATGGACTTAGTCATTTCTTTTTTTGCATGGTGCAGAAATCAAATTTACATATGTTAAGGCCTAAAACTGCACTGTTTGTTCATTTTCACCAGGATTTAACGTCTCCTGGGGACTTTTGAGGTTAAATGGGGGGGGGGGCAATGCCGAACTTAGTCATTTTTTAATGCCTCGTTCACTGTGGACTCACGGGGGACCATGCATGCTTCACTTGTTTTGATGAGTTTTGGTTATTCCTATGATTTCTATTCATTGGACTACTATTCTCATCTTGAGTATGATTTTCACAATGTTTTGGTTGATGCACCCTCCGACCTTCTTTAGGTGTTGTTGAAATAACTTCAGTTGCTGATTTTTCCTTTCCAAAAAAAAATAAATTCGTTCTTACAACAGTTGCTTCCTGGTAATGGTTAAACAAAATGTCTGTTTACTTTCTTCGTTCTCCCTCTCTTTTACTTCTCACACCGTTTTTATTCTCCCCTCCCCCATCACATGACCTATAAACGTGTAACTCGGTTTGGTATAAAAGCTCAGTCAATCTTTGTGGCGTCTCTCTTTCAGATCCCACCTGCAGATAAGTTCGTTACTGTTGTCATTTTTATGTACAGCCACACATGGCGCAAACACGTGGCCGCTTGTTCCTTTGATGACTATCCCAGGTGTTTTTTTGTCAAACTCAGGAATGTTTCTGTCAAACTCGGGAATCTGCATAGAAGTTCGAGTAAATATTTTAATTCATGCAGATTTCGTATTTATTATTACAGAGTCAATTCTCTATCAAATATTATAAAACCTTCAAATCTATTATTAAAAAATTATGCTCTGATTCCAATGCTTTTAAATATTTCTAAAAATAACAGAGTAAAGACTTTAATATGAAAAAGGAAAAAAGTCAAATAAATATAAAAGAAAAATGAAGGAAAAGAAAAAAAATGATAAATAGATTTAAAAAAGAAAAAACAGGAAGATGTAAAATAAAAGTGATGGGATTGTAATAATAATTGTAAATAATTTTTCCTTTTCTTTTAATATAAAAACAAAAATCAAAATCTTAGATAGGAAAGAAAAATTCAAGTGAAAGAGAAACATTTTCATTCAATTTACAAAAATAAACATTTTTTTTTATTTAATCAAAATTAAAATAAAAAAAATGAAATTAAAAAAATAAAGCCTGCCAGCTGCTTTTCCATTTAGAATATTTTCCAGAAGAAATCACTGAAGATATTTGAAACGGTTTCATTCGAATCAATATTTGCTTCATCTCACATTTTGTACCAACTTCCTTGAACACATCTTTTGCAATTACAATCAAACAGTATTTGATATTCACCAAATATTTAAAAACAAAGAATATATGTGTGTGTGTGTGTGTGTGTGTGTGTGTGTGTGTGTGTGTGTGTGTGTGTGTGTGCCTATAACTGATTGATTTGGAATTTTTCAAAATGGTTGGTTCTCTCAGTCAGTTGCATTCAGAGGGAAGGAGTTGGGTGATCAGCACCAAATCATATTAAAGCAATCTTTATTTTTGTTTTTGTACTGATTTCCTTGAACACGGCTTTTGTAATTAGAGTTAGACAGTATTTGATATTGACTAAATATTTAAAAACAAAGAATGAAAACTATAAAGCCCGGTTGTAAAATATGCATAAATGTGATATTTAATTTACGCAGATTTCATATTTATTATTATTAGAGCCAATCTTCTACTTATTGTTATATTGTACCTAATATAGTAAAAATAAAAAAAAATGGGAAGAAACTCAGACGACATGATTCTGTTTGATGAAAATTGACTTTATTTCTTTTCTGTTCCAGATCATCTACTAGTTGGCCAGTTGTGTACGAAGGGTCCCAAGAGCGATAGGAGCTTTCTATCATGTCTGAAAGTGACACAATGTTCAACGAATGAGATCGAAGATGTGTCACTGTACAACTCATGTTCTTTATCAATCCAACAACAAGACCATTGCCAGCACCCTCGAAATGTAAATATCCAGACGGTTCAACATTTGAAGGCACAGCTCAACAACGTTTCCTGCCACAGTTATGATCTTTGGTGTGGTTTCAAGTGAGGTCCCCATCATGCCACCTCACATCTTCAAAGTTAGCTTGAAAGTCAGCACCAAAGTGTACCTGGATGTGTTGAAGAATGTGGTGATCCCCTGGTGCAATCAAGTGGCTGATGGCAGATTCTAGGTGTGGCAGCAGGACTCTGTGCTGAACCACAAGATCAAAGAGACCCAGGCTTGACTTTAGAAGGAATCCTACGACTTTGTACTCTTTCCCCACCTGAAACTGCTGGACTACTTTGTTTGGTCATACATTGAAAACATCACCAACATGACCTCCCACAACACAAAAGCCAGCCTGATCGCCAGCATCTGCCAAGTATTCACTGAGCTCCCGCCAACGCTTGTGGAAAAGGCACGCTCCCAGTTCTGGACCTGCATTGAGGTGGTGATTGAAGCTGAAAGCGGCTACATTGAATAGATATCGGCTCTACTACATAATCAAGTTACCTGAATTCAATAAAAGTTTTAAAATAAAGTTGTTGTTTTACTTACACTTTTATCATTTCACCATAATTCAACTCATAAAGGGTTAAGTGAAGAATATTATGAGAGGATTCAAAATGATGAATGCAATCAACAAAATTGGATTACTTATGAAGACGATTTATGGCAAGTATTAATAAATTAAATTAATATTATTCTTAATACAATTAAATGTTTGAACAAATGGAAAATTTGATAGATAACTTGAATTAATTATGAATATTAAATAGAACAGGAGGTAATTTTTCACTTTATTAGTTGTAAGAAATTCCAGTTACAAGCAATGTTTCATTGTTTTAAGCCGCCTATGCAAAATTCTAGTAGCCAGCTTGTGATTGGTTTATTTGTATAGGCCAAGATAATTACTTGGCGCCTTTTTGTAAACATCCATTTTGTTTTCAATCTACGATAGATAAAACACCTGGCAAGAAAGACTCACCAAAGACTCCGAGAAGAATGCCTCATCGAGAATGGAGTTGCAACAATTTCTTCACGTTTATATCACCTAAATGTTTGAACTTTTCTCAATTCAATTAGAGTCCCAAGGGACTCGATTTATGCCTAATTAAAGGCACCAGAACTCTTGCCGAAAACACCATGAATTATCATGGACTGTTTCGAAGGAAAACCGAACTACTACTCCAACAGAAGAAGTTAACTACTGGCTCCCACTCAGGAGGCAAAACTGACCCACCGTTTGCAAGGACTATACCAGGACCAATAACCTTTCTTTGATGTTATAACTGAATAAAATTTGAGTTTAAAAAGGTATGGTTTTGTAATTTGTGGAATTATTTTTGCCTCTGCCAGGGAGTATTGAATTTGTGAGATTAATTTCTCACATAGTAGAATACAAGACCAGATATAAACAATATCTATGGCATTAATTTTTAATTGCATTTTTAGGGGGGAGGGCATTCCTAAATAATAAAGTAAATATTATGCCAAAAACGATTCTTTCTTGATTGCTTTTATTTGTTTGTTTTTGTTTATAATTTAATATTCCGTGGTTCATATTAATGATTAAATGATAAATATTTATTGATGTTTAGCTATCAGTAAAACTGAAATTTATAGATTACTCCCAAAACGTGTATCTTTATGTTTGAGAATAGCCCTTCATTAAAATTCAAATACATCTTTAACAACAGGTATTAGACATCAATTAATAAATATTCCTCAAATGTAAGTTTATTTTTTTTGGGGGGGGAGTATTTCAAAGAGTTCATAGGGTGCATAATGTGGGTACAGCCCCCCTCCCCAATTTGAAAATTCAAATATTTCAGATTTACATTGAATTTGAACATAAATTCATTAGACAACAATTAAGATTTCCTTAATTTAAACTCCTTCCCAAAATCCCTTAAGCTTAAGCTGAATTCTATTTCTGCATAGTTTCTAGATTCTGCATAATTGTGTAGCATTTAAGATGAAAACGTTATAGCACATGGAACTATTTATATATATATATATATATATATATATATATATATATATATATATATATCTATGATCGATGCCTCCGTTCAGTCTTGAAAGACAAAGGATACCCCTATAGAGGCAGTTGCGTGTGTAACTGCGAGACAAGGGTCGCGCAATCCCTAACCACACTTCTCCTGAATCGACAATATTTGGGTCCAGTAGCAAGAAGTCCAGGATGACTGGAAACAATGATGAGATAAGCGGAAGTTCCAAATGGTCACCCATTTAGTACTGACTAGGCTCAACATAGCTTAACTTTGATGATCCAGTGGGAACCGGTGTGTCAACGTGATTATGTCATATGATATATATATATATATGTGTGTGAAAAGTTTCTGCCAAACTCCTCTTTAAATATTTGGTCTACAGAGTTGAAGTTTGATATATAAGGTATTCGGACCAGTAGCGTATTTCCAATTAGGTTTTTAACCAACAAGATTTGCTGCTAAGTGTTAAAAATTGAAAACAAAACAGTCGACGGAGACAAGGTAAGTCAAATAAAACATTACTTTTGTTGTTGCTTTCGCATATGCACAAAATTAAATATCCAAAGTTGTTTAGTTTTTAACCCTTCATATCCATCTTTCGGTAGCTCAGATGGTAACAATGTTGGAGAGATAAATAATTACAAAGTTTAGAGAGCTAAATGTTCTGGTTTGGATTCGAGTGTATAGTACCAAAGTCATTTTTTATAACATTTGATATCATTTCTATATATTGGATCAACAGACCCTCCTTGTAGAAAAGTGCCACGTTGAGGGTGAAGGAATTAATGTTTTTAGCTAATTTTTCGCTATTTGTCGTCCGAAGGGTCGAGCTTCAAAACGATATCGATATCGTGAAAATCTGTCACCTCTGTCAAAAGTTTTAGGCAGACATAAAAACATAGATACATACAGGATTGATATGTAGTTTGCTTGAAGCATTGTGTGGGATAGGTATGTAAAAGAGATTTAGAAGGCTGTCACAATGCGAGGAATGAATTATAGTCGCTGTTGGTAAAAGGAGACGAGAACAAGTGGCGATTTACAAATCAATAAGTACATATATATATATATATATATATATATATTTTTATTATTTTTTTTTTTTATATATTTATTCAGTTGTATGGTAAAATGTCTTACTTGTATTCATGCGATGTATTCCATTATTAATTTCGGAAAAATTTTCCCTTTTCAAATGGTGAGCGTAACAGGTCGATTCAAAGCATGTTGGATGAAGGGCCGGAAGTTGTATAGCTATGTGAGGCCTCGGGCCAAATGTGAGTAGGGGATTTATGTATGGTATGGTTAGGTGATTAACATATTTATAAATTTGCTATTTTTATTTCTCTTTATTTTTATTTTATTTATTTATTTATTTATACATACATTTAAACAGACAGATGAGATTTATATTATAGATATATATGAAAGCGACCTTTTTGGTATGTGTGCACGAAAAGTCTCTATTAAACATCTCTCTGAATATTTGATTTACTGAGTTGAAATCATATATATATATATAGGTATTTGAACCGGTAGCACACTGTCGATTTGATTTTAAAAATGGTTGCTAAGTAGTCAAAATTGAAAATGAAACAGTTGACCTTGGTAGGGTAAGTTGCTTAAAACGTTACTCTTGCTATTACCTTTGCACATGCACAAAATTAAACATTCATAGCTCAAAGTTTAAACTTTTTTTATCCCTCTGTCCCTAGCTCAGATGATAATGATGCTGGAGAGATAAATAAAGACTAAACGTTCTGGGTGATTCTAGCGAAGGGTGCCCACATCATATTTTTTTTTATAACATTTGATATCATTTCTATATATCGGATAATAAATAAGAAATCTGCATGAATTAGAATATTTATGCATATTTTATGACGTTATGCAAATATACATTTGCACCTTTTACAACATTATTTGTAAGTTTTTATATTCATAACGGCATAGCATAAATGGTAATGAATAAGGCTGGAGAGCTACAAGTTTTGGTTTCAATTCTAGCTAATGGCACCAAAGTACTATCTTTTCTTTTCTTTTTTTTTTTAAATTTTGAAATCACTACTATATATTGGGTACAATATAATAAGCAATAGAGAACTGGCTCTCTAATAATAAATGCGAAATCTGCATGAATTAAAATATCATATTTAAGCATATTTTACGGGGACATTACCATATTAGTGTATATATATAGTAAATTACTAATATATATAGTAAATTACTATATATATATATATATATATATATATATAGTAAATTACTAATATATATATATATATATATATAGTAAATTACTAATATATATATATATATATATATATAGTAAATTACTAATATATATATATAGTAAATTACTAATATAGATATATATATATATATAGTAAATTACTAATATATATATATATAGTAAATTACTAATATATATATATATAGTAAATTACTAATATAGATATATATATATATGGTAAATTACTAATATATATATATATATATAGTAAATTACTAATATATATATATATATATATATATAGTAAATTACTAATATATATATATATATATAGTAAATTACTAATATATATATATATAGTAAATTACTAATATATATATATATATATATAGTAAATTACTAATATATATATATAGTAAATTACTAATATATATATATATATATATAGTAAATTACTAATATATATATATATAGTAAATTACTAATATATATATATAGTAAATTACTAATATATATATATAGTAAATTACTAATATATATATATATAGTAAATTACTAATATATATATATATAGTAAATTACTAATATATATATATATATATATAGTAAATTACTAATGTGTGTGTGTATATATATATATATACATATATAGACATATATATACATATATATATATATATACATATATAGACATATATATATACATAGATATATATTTATATATATATATATTTATATATATATATATTTATATAGACATATATATATAGACATATATATATATAGACATAGATATATATATAGATATATATTTATATATATATATATATATATAGACATAGATATATATATATATATATATATATTTATATATATATATATTTATATATATATATATATATATTTATATATATATATATATTTATATATATATATATATTTATATATATATATATATATATTTATATATATATATTTAGATATATATATAGTAAATTACTAATGTATATATATATATATATAGTAAATTACTTATATATATATATATAGTAAATTACTTATATATATATATATATATATAGTAAATTACTAATATATATATATATATAGTAAATTATTAAAATATATATATATATAGTAAATTATTAAAATATTTATATATAGTAAATTATTAAAATATTTATATATAGTAAATTATTAAAATATATATATATATATAGTAAATTATTAAAATATATATATAGTAAATTATTAAAATATATATATATATAGTAAATTATTAAAATATATATATAGTAAATTATTAAAATATATATATATATAGTAAATTATTAAAATATATATATATATATATATATATAGTAAATTACTAACTAGCTCTACCTACATATTGAGCACTTTTTAAGTAAATACTTTACGCATAAATTTATACTTTTGTATATTAATTTTATATGAGTAAATGTAGTTATAAGAAGTAAAAATTAAATTCATAAGGCAACACCTTCTGCAAACTTAAAGCGAATACAAATATCAATATTTGTATAGTAATCCTCACCAAATAAATATTTGTATAGTAATCCTCACCAAATAAAAAACCTCAATACAACCAAAAATAAGAAATAGAGCTTGTCATAAAGGAGCACAATTTAAAACTGTAAATTATACTTTACAGTCTTGAATTGTATTCTTATTTATTTTCATTTGCTAAAATGGCTTTGCTATTTCTTATCCTGCCTTATCCGTTACTTTAAAAAAAAACAAAAAAAAACGTTTTTTTTTTTTTTAAATAAAAACTTGAATTTTACTTCTTCATAATCCGATGGATTTTCTGGAAGCACTGTCATTCTGCTTTCCCATTTATATGGATTATCAATGGACTTTTATGGATTTATCCTCTTCTTCCTGGAGTTTACCTTCTTATTCAATGAATTTTTACCATATGCTTTTATCCTTCTTCCTGCTCTCATACGATACTAAAATAATATCATTACAAAACTTCAAGTTTATTTTTTAAAGCTAAATCTGTTATTGTAAATCCAAAACATTGCTTTAAAAAGAAATTTTAATCATCATTTCATCAGAGAAATAAAGTTTATAACATTATGAAAATCAAACGATTTTTGATACGGTACGAAATAATTTGCATTTTTCTTTCACAAATTTCAATAATTATAGGAGTTTCGATTTTTTTTAACTTTTTGATTATGATTTCATATCAGCACTATCTTATCGATGATATAAAGGTCAATCGATTACCTTTGAGGACAAAAATTTACTAACATTTAATTTAAAATGTGATGTTCTAATTATCATGGAAACTTTTCCACGTTTATAAGCCTGAATCCGGGAACATCTCGTTAAGATTATCTTTCTATTGGAGATTTAATTTAAATCCTTATGAACTTTTAGTAACTGCTTAATTATCTTTTATACAAATATGATTCATTTCATGTTTGCAGTTTCTTTTGATGCATTAACCTGCAAAATTTATTGCATATTCTGCAAACTTCTTTCCTCCAATGAGAAGAATTGCATTTTTCGATACTCCGCAGAATAAAGTCTTTCAAGTATATTTGTCCTCCTTATCGGATAATTAAAAATTTTTGTATATCTTCTTTACAAGTTTTTTTTTTAAATTGAATTAATTTTCAATAATAAAATATTTTAATTATATATATATATATATATATATATATATATATATATATATACATATATATATATATATATACGTACATTTTATTTTTTATTACCATATCTTTCTGTTAAGTTACATTATCGTTTCGGCTACTCGGCCGTTTTTTTGGCCGTTTTTTTGGCCGTCTGTAGCGTCCTCAGACTTTTACAGAATAAAACACATATTTGCTCTACAACAGTATTGAGCACTTTCTTCAGTTTTTATTAATTACCATCTCCACTATATATATATATATATATATATTTGTAGTCATCGACATACAGTCCTGTTTCGTTGTATCACAACTCCTCAGTGCCGCTAGACTAGCACCTCTCCCCAGCCAAGGATCGAACCTAGAACTGTCGTGTTGACAGTCGGCAGCTCTACTTCTCGACCACGGAAGCGACACCTGCAAATAACTCGTCCGAATATCTATTTAAACAAACATCCGTATAAACATATATATAAAATTACCTATTAAATCAATGATCTGTGTAAAGAGTCTACCTAACTAATATTGCATATCTGATTCATACATAAATAGAGAGAGAAAAAAAAAATCACTGTAAAAACACTAAAGTACCTATTTTATGAGTGATTATGTTTATTGATCGAGTGAAATGGTGAAAGAATCCCCAATGGAATTACATTTTCTGAAACAAAGAAAAGCCGGAATAATTGCACCCGACTGTATCGTCTATTCAGAGGAAACACAATAAGCTAAGTGCTCATCCACCACTTCTCAAATATAAACAGACATGCAACAAGTAAATAGACACCTTTATTATCATTAATAATCAAGACCGTCACCAGGAGGTCTGGATGGACCAGGCAAGATGATATTGATTATTTTCCCCTCGCTGATGAATCGATCACTCTACTAGAAAAAAAGTGGAATCTCAACGTTTGCAACGATCTGAGGCCTGTTAAGTTGAATACCATTTTCTGATTCTAACTTTTGAGTTGTAAGTCAGCTTATGCATGTATAAAGTCTGTGATATGTTCAACTCAGTATTCTTAAGAATTTAAACCATTTTTTTTCCTTTTATAAAATACTTAATACTTCTTTAGACTATATACATATATATATATATATATATATATATATATATATATAAAAACTGTGCCAATCGCATTATTTCAGATTAGTAAAATATCAATATTTCACTTAATATACATCACACAAAAATGAAAGTTGCATCATCAAATGACTGTTTCCCAAAATTTTATTCAAATCCATGTGATATTCACGAAGTTATGACATTTTATTTATTAAGTAGTTTATACTGTCCATCGACTAATTGCAGGTCTTTTAAAATGCCAAAAAAAGGGGTGATTAACGGTTATCGGAAAGGAAAGGATTGTTGCTGGACTCGCAGAAGGATTGTTCATCAAATATTTAGCTATGGAGTTGGAAAGGGATCCAAGAACTTTGGCTTCATTCGTGAACAACCCCAATACCAAATCCCGAAAGTATAAAGGCACCAAGAGAAACCTTTTACATCGTGAGATTCAGAAAATTCATAGGGAAGTCAACTGAAACCCAAACAGCACCAGTGCTTCCATTTTTGCAAAAGCTGGGATAAGGAACATCAAAGCTATTCCAATGCCTCCATTGAGTAAACAACATAGGGAAAAACGAATGGCTTGGGCACAGAATTACATAAAAATGGATTTCCAACGTGTCCTATTTACAAATGAGACCCGTGCTACTCTTGACGGTTCGGATGGATGGGCCAAAGTTTGGAACTTGAACGGAACGGAGAGTTCATCCCCAACGAGGAGGTGGAGTCATCATGTTTTGGATGGGAATAATTAGGGATAAGTTGGTTGAACCATTCCGAGTTCCAGAGGGTGTAAAACTTATCAGCAATGCGTACACACCCTTTTTGTATAAACATTTACCATCATGGCAAGATAACCTACCCTTGTCACTTCGTTTTCAGATGATTTTTATGCATGACAATGCACCATCCCATTCTGTTAGGGCGACTGCAGCCTTCCTTGAATCTATGGGCTTCTTTGGATAAACTCTCATGACCTGACTGCCGTGTTCTCCAGACCGTAACCCCATTGAATATCTCTGGTCAATATTAAAAAGAGGAGTTTATGAGGGAGGAGAGCAATTTACTTCAAAGGATACCTTGTGGAGAACATAGTTGATATTGCTAGAGCCATAACTTCTTTTTGAGATCAAACAATTGATTTCCCTGAGGACAAAAAGGTTGTTTTAAGTTATTTAAAAAATGGTGGATATGGCGATAAATAATTCATTTATTTGAGGCTTAGCACGTAGAATGTGCTTTCGTTAATTATTCTTTGACAGAAAATTTTTTTAAAAAGTAAAGTTTTCATGATCAGACATAGTATTTTTGCCCTAAAACAACATTAGTTATGAATCAGTTTCAAAAGGAGAAAACAAAACAAGATCAATTTGATTTTCTTTTGTTTTCTCCTTTTCAAACAGATTCATAACTAATAATTTTAATCTTTATCCTCAATATTAATATAGCTCTAGGATAAATATACCTATTGAGCTTATTATATATCTACAGTACAATGAGCAATGTTCTTTTAAAGTATTAATACATCAAAATAAACTTTGCTCTTTTAGGCTTCTGGTCTAATTCCCTCCATTATATATATACACACATATATATATATATATATATATATATATATATATATATATATATATATATATATGATGGACTCTCCTATCGATTTCGACGTATGAACTTCCACCACAACAACTAAGTTGCTCGGAAATTCATACAGATGATTTGTTTATAGTGGTGAAGGCTTTGTGTAGAACCAACCACCCTTTTTGGTATTACTGCTAATCTTTGTCGATACAGACGACTGCCACAAGACAAAGTATACAGCAGACTGCAGGTTTTTACATCACAGTTTTCTTCTTGTAGATAATGAAGACTGAGGGTGCATCTCTCCCAGTGAATTAATGTGACCCCAGATACCAACCTGGAAATTTCTATGACTTGGTGCAGTACATACAGCATCCAGCCTTCCCAAATGGTAACTCATCTGGTACTGGCCAGGCTCAATGTTGCTTAACTTTGGTGGTCTGGTGAGAACCGGTGTGTCAACATGGCTGTGTCATATATATATATATATATATATATATATATACTAGCAGGCCACCCAGCGCTGCCCAGTCATTAGATACGCTTAAATATATTTTGATTCATGCAAATTACATATTTATTATTATAGAGACAATTCTCTATCGATTATTATATTGAACCTAATATATAATAGTGAGATCAAAACTAAAAAAAATTATATATATATGTAACGGGTGCTATCAGCTAGAATCAAAACCAAAACATACAACTTTCCACTGTCATTTCTTAGCCTCTGAGCCACGCCCATATATAAATTTACCTGTCATCCCTTTTGTAAAAGATGGACTCGCCTCATTGTCGAAGACAAGATGCAAGCAAGGACGCCTGGACAGTCGACAGAATTTTATAATTATACTAGACTACCTGTGATTCGTTGGTTCAATATATGTTATCGCTAGCTATGGAATAGTGAGTATACAGAATTAATGTATAAAAGTGCAAAACTTGAATGCACGCGCATACGAAAACAAACATGGTGACCAGTGAAAACAATACGAAAAAAATTGAATGATAAAGGTCTTAACATCATTGCCCTTAGATTAAATGAAAAAGCTTTTATATAAGAGGGGTGTAATCTGTTGAAAAAAAATGAAAAAAGACGAAAAAAAAAATGTGCATTCTTTTATAAATAATTTTTCCTAGAATTTTTCATAAGTTTTGGATTCGGTTTCGATTATTACTGTAGGAACACAAGTTATATATACATATATATATGTGTGTGTGTGTGTATTTTCTTCACCAGTTTTGGTTTCAGTTTCGATTCAAGCTATTGCACTCACATCATATGGATATATTTTTTTAATTTTTGAAATCAAGTTATCTATATATATAAAAGCGAAAATGTATGTATGTATGTATGTACGCTTTTCCTCGATGTCCACAAAAGGTTTCTTTCAGAGAAGCGCTCGCTCGCTTCACAACTTCTTAAAACTTTTTATATCATCTATAAATTGTAATATCTCACACTTTACCATGGAGCTCGCCTGTCTATTTAATTTTATTGACTTTCAAACGTTAATTATTCGACATTTCCCGCATCGGCACACGTTACATTCGGTTTTCGGTACAAACAAAAAGTGAAACTCGACTCTAATCACAGGCCGAAAGCCAGTGGTCTCTAGAGAGCTAAGTAACGTTTGGTCAATGTCGACTTCGCCATATCAGACGGTAGCTTTCATTTCCAGACGTGACGCTCCCCCTAATAAACAGGGAGCGGGTTCGCTCCCCCTAATAAACAGGGAGCGGGTTTTTAAAAACAAACAAACTGATTTATTGACCTCATTAAAAACTGTCCTGCACAAAATGCTAACTGCTGAATACCTATCGCCGTCACGTCAATCAAAAACGCGCACCTGTTTTTTTTTTCACACTTTACTATTTTCCAATTGCGCGTCAAGGCTTCGTTTTTTTTTTTTCACGGGCACCTGTTTTTTTCACATTTCGGGGTTTTTTTCACACACACCTACAAACACCCGGGCAACGCCGGGTACCCCTCGCTACTATACGAAATCTGCATAAATTAAAATATCATATTTAAGCGTATTTTACGAATGTGCTATGCCAGGCGTTCTGCTAGTTCAGTATTATTTTAGTATTTAAGCAGGTGGTATAACGAGCTCATTTACATTGAACTTGAGATCAACTATATTATAGTCAGTTGGAAAAGAAGCCAGTGGAACATATCGGAAGTAGTAATATTTAACAGTGAGACCTTTTCGAAGCAAAAAAAAATAAAATAAAAAATAAACAAATACCCCCCCTCCACACACAGACATTTTAAAGTGTTTCTAAGTATTTTTAAAAATGTTTGGAACTTATGACTCCACCCCACCTCGTTCTCTCTTTTTGTCCCTCTCCGCCACCAAACTTGAAAAAATGCGAACGATTACAGGTTTCAATTACCACTATGCGGCCAAAAGTGGGTGCTCATTTTACATTAAATTTATATAGGAAAGTTATTCCCCACTCTAAAAGTTTAAATATTTGGTGTTATTTTTTTTTATTTTCTTCTTACATATTATCTTGAGAGGCCGTTGAAACGTATAAGCCCCCCCCCCCCCAAAAAAAAGAAAAAGTAGATTTTGATTTCTTTTTAGGAGGTAAAAACTCCATCATAAAAAATACCAAATATATTTTTAAATATGTAAATTGATCAAGTAGTTTTTGTTTTGTTTTGTTTTACATTTAAAAAAAAAACATATTTGTTTTGTTTGAAAACGATTCCAACTTGCAATCAAAATAATTCTTTCAAAAATTTGAGACGCTAAAAACGTACACACGATTTTAGGGGGAAATCTTTCCCTGTATAATCAAAAGCATTCGTGAACAATACTAGTTAAAAAAAATAAAAATAAAAATATGAAAAAGAGAAACGCCGGGTACACATATTTACAAAACAAACTGGCTTAAGGACATTTGCTTAGAAATCAGATAGAAAATGGTTATAATTATATGGCAGTACGAAAATATGTTAAATAAGTAGTTAGGAAAATGGGAACAAATATAGGGGAATAGTGAAAAAGATAGGGAGAGAAAGGTAGAAAAGTACAGATACATATAAGTAGTGATATATATATATATATATATATATATTTGTAGTCATCGACATACAGTCCTGTTTCATTGTATCACAACTTATCAGTGCCGCTAGACTAGCATCTCTCCCAAGCAAAGGATTGAACCTAGAACCGTCGTGTTGACAGTCGGCGGTTCTCCCCCTTGACCATGGAAGCGACACCCGTAAATAACTTGTCGGAATGTCTATTTAAATAGACCACCGCCACCACTTTTATAGTGCTCAAATTGCCTGTTTGTAAACAAACAAACAACGAGCTTCACATTTTTCAGCCAATTAAGTAGCGGGTGAGATTATTTACGACAGTGCTCTACCCAAAGAGGGGGGCTTAAAATATATTTGTAGTCATCGACATACAGTCCTGTTTCGTTGTATCACAACTCATCAGTGCCGCTAGACTAGCATCTCTCTCAAGCCAAGGATTGAACCTAGAACCGTTGTGTGGACAGTCGGCAGTATATATATTTGCAGAAAGTTTAGATAAGTCATCAGTAGCGGCAATTTCAAACTTGATAATAGGGGACCATTTTAGATACCCATATCAAGCATCTGTATTGGCTGAAGAGAGCTTGATATAGATATCTAAAACAGTCCCCTGTTATGAGGTTTGAAACCGACGGTACCGATGACTGATCTAAACTTTCTGTAAATAAAAATATAAATACGACGCTCTTATTTTTGGAATTTTTCCTTATAACGGAGCACTCTGCTGGAATCCTTTTTTCCAAAAAAATATAACTAAGTAAGCAAAAATGATAATTCGTAAAAACCTGAAGAAAGTGCTCAATACTATTAGAGAGCAAACTTGAAGTTACTGGATCGTTAATACGATTCGGTAACCGAAACGTGTAACTAAGAAGATTATACAGTAATAAAAGAATAAAACATATATATATATATATATATATATATATATATATATATATATATATATATATATTGTCAACCACATACAGTACTGTTTCGTTGTATCACAACTCATCAGTGCAGCTAGACAAGCACCTTTTCCCCAGCCGTGGATTCAATCTACAACCGTCGTATTGACAGTCGGCAGCTCTCACCATTCGGCTACGAATCAGTGCCGTAAATATTTCTCCTAGAGTGTGTATTAAATTCACACCCTCCCGTCGCACAGTGCTCGAACCATCAGCTTGTTTACGAACAAATTAATAGTGGGCTTCGCTTAATCGCTTTTAAATACGCGTTGGGTATAGATATGAAAATAAAAGCAGGTATGATATCATGACGTTATGGAAAAAAAACGAAGAAAACACTGTGGTCTTTTTAAATTAATTTTCAACGTTTCGGCCCCCTTTATCAGGGGACTTCCTCGGGGAATGATAGAGATGATTGAGAAAATAAAACATGCAAAGACGAGATCTTGGTCACCATAGTATATTTTATTTCCTCGATCATCTCTTTCACCTTTATCGTTTCCTGAGGAAGTCCTCCCCCCCCCCCCGGATAAAAGGAGACAAAGCGTTGAATTCTTTTTTATAAAAAAAAGGCCACAGGGTTTTCTTCCTTTTTTCCATATAATATATATCTATATAATTTGAGAATTACAAAAAGAGATGTGATCGGTAACCATAATATTAACTGCAGAACCGTTTTTTTTTTTTTTTTTTTTTTTTTTTTTACAAGGGAGTCACTGCTTATCAAGGCTCGAAAGCCACTCGAGAATAAAAGTAAATAAATGTAAGGTGATAGATAGTGTAATAATCGCTGTGTAGATTGGGTAGAATTTAGATTATTTAAGGGGTCAGCTTAACAAGAACTTGTTTACATTGGACTTGAAGATGACCATATAGTAGTCAGCTGGGAAGCAGACCAGTGGAACAGTATTTCACATGCGAGCAATTCTAAGAAGCTTAATTCATGGAATCTGCACTTAGAGTTAGGCAAACAGAGTGGGGGAAATTGTTGATCGGAGCTCGGACGAGCACTTGCCATGAAAATAACGATAGAACAGAGACAAGCTAGCAACATCTTCTCTGTGGGAACACATAATATCTTTAGTCTCATTGGCTGAATTTCCATAAAAACCAGAGGTATCGATAGATGACCAAACTAACGGATATTGTGTTTTTGAAGTCTACATATTTATATAAATTTCTTACCTTTCAGCTTTCCATGAATTCTTTGAACCGATGATTCCAAGAATGAGAAAAATCCCAATAACAACAGAACTGACGATAGATTATTTTTATTCTGGATTCTGATAAGACTGTAGTAATTCTTTAAAACGGCACTTGTAGCTGGGCTGATGAATCAATGCCGAGAGAACTGAACTAGAGGCTGTATGTAAAAATGGCAGAGAATAAGTGCTAGGAATCAAAAACAACGTTTGACTTCGGTGATAAAATGCAAAGAACTTATTTCAAACGGAAACGAAGTTGCTTGTTTGATAAAGTCGGCCGGGAAGCAGGCCAGTGGAACAATATTCCATAGGCAGGCAGTTCTAGAAAATAAGCTTTGTTCATGGAATTTGTGTTTAGATGTAGGCAAAGATAGAGAAATTGTTGATAGTGGTTTTAGCTAGGTTAGTGTTTTTTTTTTTTCTTTTTTTTGTGTGAAAGTTTGGAACTCAGTTGAACGATAGATTATTTTATTCTTGAAGCAGTTGTCTGGATTCTCATTCCGATAAGACACTCGTAGTTCTTTAAAACGGCACTTGTAACTTGGACTGATGAATCAACGCTGGGAGAACTGAACTAGAGGCTGTTTGCAAAAAAAAAAAAAAAAAAAAAAAAAAAAAAATGGCAGAAAATAACTGTCACGAATCAAAAGCAACGTTTGACTTTGGCGATGAAATGAAAAGATCCTATTTCAAACGGAATCGCGGTTGCTTGTTCGAGAAAGAGCGGAAGATTGTTTGGCGGTTGCGTTTACATGCTTCACTTCTCTCTTGAATGCAACCGTTTCTTTGGAGAGTTCGGTTCGAATGAGAAAACTAGGAATTGTAAATCACCGATTCAGTGAATGTGTCCTTTTTATGTCGAGTTGCCCGACTCAAGGGAAACGGCAAGCTACAAATGCCAATGGAAAAGCATATTAGTAGAAATAATGAGAAATGATAGCCATGCTGCAGGTGAAGTGTGATGGAGAATTTTAGTCCGATCCGCCAATAATTAGCATGGCATATCCACAAAAATGAAGTCACGTCAGCGAAAGTAATTCTGACACTTAAACCTTTGCATCAAGCCGGAGTGCGAGGAGAGAGGGGGGGGGGAAGAAAATGCTTTTTATTCATTTATTCGCGCAATATACGCGTAAAGTCACTTGGCATAAATAACAAATTTGATTTCAATGTATTTTTTTCATTTTCTTTCTTAGTCGAACATTGAAATTTACTCCAAGTACCTTTGTCTGTCGACTCAGATACAATCAATACTGTAAGTCGATTTATTATATATATATATATATATATATATATATATATATATATATACAATTATATAAATGCAACTTTGTGTGCGCGTGTGTGTGTGTGTGTGTGTGTGTGTGTGTGTGTGTGTGTATGAGAGTTCGTTTCTTATAGACTCCGAAACGACCGAACAGATTTTCTTTAAAATTTACAGAACTTTTGTGTATTAGTCTGGGAGTGATCTTAGTTAAGTTTTGTCTCAGAATACCCCCAACAATTACCAATAATCGAAACCGTTATTTTAATTAATTTATCATCGGTAAAGCCATTGTTTCTCCATGTTGTCGCTTAGCAACAACGATAGAGCAACGAGCTGTGAAAATTCTACAGTGGATAAGTTGATAGCGTGTTTTTTCCCCTTTTTTATGGCGTGGTCTGTAGGTTCAAACTCCGCACGTAAATTTCTTAAATTTTTTTTCATTAACTGCAAAAATTTTTTTTATAAGATTTGAAAATTTATGTTCAAACCCAGTATGTAAATTTCTTCATGTTTTTTTCCCCGTTAACCGGAAAGAAGTTTATATGAAATAATTTTATAAAAGAAACAGTAGGTTGTCTAGAATGCAATGTAGAATAACATTATTTTGGACGAAGTTATTGCATGGAGGCGCGTGAAGCTTCCTCCCGGGCGATTTCAGATTTCGATGACAATAAAAATATAAGAGCGTGAAATGTTCGTTGATCATCATTCAATTCCGGGCAACATCGGGTCTCCCTGCTAGTATATATATATATATATATATATATATATATATATATATATATATATATATATATAAATGTAATTTTTGGTTCGTTCAAAATCGATAATACCATATTTCTACATTACCAATTTATTTGAAATTTTCAGACAATCCATCTTTAAAGTTGAGGGATGTTTCCATGTTATTAAAATAAATTAACATCGCCAATTATAAAAATATTAAATAAAATAAAAATATTTTTCGTAAGCCCATACTGCGGACCTTTTTTTGTTGATAGAACTGAACTTCCATTTCAATTCATTTCATACACCACGATTTGACAAGACGAATTAGATTTCATTTTCTGTTTACTCGATAAGTAAAAAAAAAAAAAATATTCTCTATTTTTAAAATTTTAATTCATTTTTTATCTTCCAAATTTTTTAATTTTTTTTTATTATATCAGGCAAAACAAAAGTTGCTAGCTTGCGCTTTGAGTTGAAGCATAAAAGTCGAAGTTGTTTTTTTGTTTCTGTTTTTTAAACAGTTGTTTCGATATAAGAAAATATGAACTTTTTATTATTAAAACTATAAATTGTTAGGTGAAAGTACAAAGAAAATTTACAGATTGCTAACATGCTTAAATAATAAATCGGTGCTAATGCACTTACTGATCCTTACTATTTTTTAAATCGTATTTCCACGTTTAATTAAAGTTTTATAATATGTTTTTAGGAACAAAACACCCTCCCCATGTTAAGAATCGCTTTTTAAATAATAACGTTATTTCAGCACGGATCAATAAGTGCATGAGTACCGATTAATGTTTTGTTTTCTTTTTTTTTAAGAAAACCTTTTTTAACAAAATTGAAAGTACACTTTTTTTCTTAACAGAAGTTGTTTTTACATAAGAAAATATGAATGCTTTTTCTTTATTAAAGAAATTGGGTACTCATGCACTTATTGATCCGTGCTGAAATAATAACGTTATTATTTAAAAAGCCATTCTTAACATGGGGAGGGGAGGATGTTTTGTACCTATTCTGTACTTTAATTTTACAATTGAATAAAAAAAAGGTAAATTTTTAGATTAAGTCCACCTCCACAATTTTCTTTTAAATGCCGACTTTATAGGTTTTCGACTATGCTGAATACGGAAATCGCCTTGAAATTTTGAAGAAATAAGTAGTTATCGAGATATAAAAAGTTGTATAATGCATTGTAATCTCTGGCGGCCATCTTTTTTACACGTGGGTCATAAACAAATCTACACGCGTAACAAAGATGGCCGCCAAAGAATACAATGCATAAAACAACTATTTATATATCGATAACTACTTATTTCTGCAAAATTTCAATGCGATTTCTGTTTTCAGCATAGTCGAAAACCTACAAAAGTCGTCATTTAAAAGAAAATTGTGGAGGTGGACCTAATCTAAAAAAATACAAAAAAAAAAAACTTTAATTGAACTTATAAATACGATTTAAAAATTAGCGCGGATCAGTAAGTGCATTAGCACCCATTAATCGACTAACGTGACCTTATTGCCAAATAAGCTCCGGTTACAATGTTGAACGCGCTGTTCACGTTGTTTTTTTTAAATTTTTTTTCAAGTTAAATTCAACTTTCACAATATCTTTATTTTTTTTATAATTTCACGATATCTTTTTTAATAAAATAAAATAAAAATATTAGGTACTCATGCAGAAAGTGATCTGTGCTGAAATAATAACATTTTTTAAAATGCCATTCTTAACATGGGGAGGGGAGGGTGTTTTGTACCTATTCTGTACTTTAACCTTACAATTGCATAAAAAAAACATATCATAAAACTTTAATTAAACTTGGAAATATGATTTAAAAAATAGCGTGGATCAGTAAGTGCATTAACACGAGAAATTGTTAGGTGAAATACAGAAAAGTTTCTACCAAGAAAACCGTTATTTTTTTCAGCCATTCTTACCAAGGGGAGGGGATGGTGTTTTTGTCACTATTCTGTGCTTTCAACTAACAATTTATTAAAAAAACAAAAGGTAAATTTTCACATTAGGTCCACCTCCACAATTTTTAACATGGGTAGGTTGGGGGTGTTTATTCCGAAAGTCATTCTTAACATGGGGAGAATGGTGGTATTTATTCCAAAAGCTGTTTTTAACAGACGAAAGACAGGTAAAAGGTTAAAACATGTGGTTAGGCATGGGTGTTGTTTATTCCAAAAGCCGTTCTTAATATGGGGAGGTTGGGAGTGTTTATTCATGGCCGCCAGTGAATTATAGTGCATAGTACAAGTCTTTATATCTCAAAAACTACTTGCCTCTGCAAAATTTAAATGATATTTTCTTATTCAGCATAGTCGAAAATTGTGGAGGTGGGCCTAATGCACCCCCCCCCAAAAAAAAGATATTGTGAAATTTAAATTTAAGTGCGGTACCAAAAATAAAATTAGACAGAAAAATACCCCCTTTGGGTTTGTACTTGCACAAAGACTTGAAAAAGTTGTCAACAAAAACAAATATATAACAAGTAAATATTTTCAAAGGCAAGATAAGTTACTTTTCTACCGAATTGGATAATTTTTAGTGTTTTTATTGGGTTTGTACTACTGTACATATAGATTCGAAAAAGTTGGCAAAAAATAAATGTATAACAAATATTATCAAAGGCAAGATATGTTACTTTATTACCAAAATGGATAATTTTAGTTTTTTTAATGTAAAATGTTTATGCAGCTCGAAAAACACAGCGTTTACTGCTATATTTGAAAATTACAAATGGCGGCAGACTGTGTTAAACACATTAAGTTTGGGAAAATGAGTTAAAACTAAAAAAACTATACAAAATACTGCTAAAAACCACCGAATACATGTCTGCCCATGTCACGGTAACATATATTGAGCGAGTTCCTGGTAGTATTTTGTATAGTTTTTTAGTTTTAACTCATTTTCCTAAACTTAACATGCTCAACACAGTTTGCCACCATTTGTATTTTTCAAATATACCGATAAACACTACATGTTTTCGAACTGATTAAACATTTTACACTAAATAAAAACACTAAAATCTTATCCAGTTAGGTAGAAAAGTAACTTATCTTGCCTTTGATAACATTTGTTATATTTATTTTTTGACAACTTTTTTGTTTCCGTGTTTAGTAACAGAAACCCATTTTATTTACTGTAACGTTTAGTTGGCTCGACAAACAGTGTTTATCAGTGTATTTGAAAAATAAAAATGGTGGTGGACACTGTTGATGATGTTAAGTTTGGGAAAATGATTTAAAACTAAAAAGACTATATAAAATACTGTCAGAAACCAACCGAATATGCCAGCCTATGTCACGATAACATATAATCAGTGGGTGTCTGACACTGTTTTGTATAGTTTTTTTTAACTGATTTTCCCAAACTTAATACATTCAACAGAGTCTGCGACCATTCGTCTTTTTCAAATATATGGATAAACATTGAGTTTTTCGAGCCGATTAAACATTTTACATAAAATAAAAACACTAAAAAGTTATCCAGTTAGGTAGAAACATAATTTACCTTACCTTTGCTTTCATTTATTTGTTTTTGAACAACTTTTTTCAAATCTGTGTATAGTACATCCCCCCTCCTCACCCAAATATTAATTAAAAATTCACATTTTTTAATACAATAATAATTAAAAAAACTATTTAACGTTTCAACATTTTAGCAATGTTTGGCTTAATCTACTGAATGTTGGTCGAGGCCAAGCCATGATTGACGGTAACGCCCGAGGATCTGGATCCAATTCTGCAAGAGTACCATTTTTTTTCATTTTCGCCTTTTTTTTTTTTTTTTTAACTTTTTGGAGTGGATTGCTGTACTAAGAATATAAGAAACATGCATTTTCTCTATTTATTAGAATTTTCCATTACACCAAATTGAGCCACAGCAACGTGTGGCAGGGTACAGCTAGTGTGTATATATATATATATATATATATATATATATATATATATATATATATATATATATTAGTTTTCGGACGATTAATTGAAATCAGAAATATTTGTGCCTATTTTCCGATACCAAAAACGATTCTTTAATTATATATATTTTTTATTTGATTTTGTTTTTAAAAAATCTTTTAATTCTGGTAGTAATAATAAAATAATAAATATTTATTGATTTAAACTTCTAGTAAAACTAAAACCTGTACATGATGCCTTCACAAGTGTGGTTTTATGTTTGATAAAAATAGATGCACAACATTACATGTGTTTTGACGGCAAACAAGAAGAAATAACCATTTCATAGTTAAATATTTATAGAATCTGTATCGGAATCGGGAATTTAGTACCGAATCAGGAAAAATATTGAATCGTCCCATCACTAATACAGGGTGGGCCAAAATGAGGGTCCTATTTTTAAAAATTCATAAATTCATGTAAGTTTTAAGAAGTGTTTTTCGGCCAAAATTTGTTTTGTTTATTTCAAAAAAATCCCGGAAGGGTCAGTCTACACACACATAAAGTTTGGTGAGTTTAACTTTTATTTTGTGGAAGTTATTAAAATTTAAAGATAGGACCCTTATTTTGGCCCACCCTGTATATATATCAAATTATATTAAATTCAGTAATACAAACAAACGACTACACATGTGCATGCATGTTTCTGTAATTTCCCGTTACAGAAAAATCACGTTATCAGGCCAAGGATGTCGCTTGCTAAGTGATATCCTTAACCTGATGACGTGATTTCTTCGAGTCATCTTACTCTCCACCGTTCTTCTTTGTCTATAATTTTCACTTCATCCCATGATGGTAGACAGTTTCCCTTTTGCCTGCCAGATATGGTCAGCAATATTCGACTTTTCAATCTCTCCACAGATCACGACTTTTCGACGTTCTTCTGACCATACTTTTAGTGGATGACATGTCTCAGCTTTGTATAATTTTCCACATTTACTTTTCAAGTCGGTTTCTATTTAACCCATAGTTGGGACCCTAACAGGTACTACCACTCCGGGTCAGAGTGGACCTGGGAGCAATGGTAATTAAAGGGTGGCTCCACACTCCCCAAAGCCCGCAAGCTGGGATTTCACCACTGGATATAGTTTAAGGTCATATCCAGGACCACAATAATGTTGGATCTGCAGAATCTCATATACACAGTTCTTAGTCATCATTTTTTTTTTTTTTTTGTGTAGAGGAGCTTGACTCTTACAAGCTGTTCCTGGAGAGTTGAATCGCTCCTGAATACTGTCCTGATGTCATATGGATTACATATTCGTTGAAAATTTTCAGATAAGCCCTTCATGTATGGTATACAACAAACTGTGGTGAGTTTCTGAGTGGTGTCCTTTTGTGCCTAGTCCAGATTCCTAAGAGCTGATGTCATGCTCTCTGGATAGTTGTTTCAGTGGAAAGTTTTTTTTTTTTTTTTGTTAAACTGTCACTATACGTACGTGTCCTGGCTTGGGCATATAATAATGATGTCAGCGACCACGTTATAATACTGACACTTACTAATCGCATCATCCTTATAACGAATGCAACACATTTCAGAAACAAGTCTATTTTAATATGATGCATGTATATCACTCGTTTTAGGTTCGTATTAAGTAAGGGACAGATAAGCAAAATGATAGCGATTTTGCCCCCCCCCTCTCGCAACCAATTTTAAAAACTTTGCTTCCAGCT
>NC_136519.1:22856376-22956376 GCF_053919585.1 Euprymna scolopes | reverse complement strand
TATTGAGTGTATTGCAAATGCACATATATATATATATATATATATATATATATATATATATATATATATATATACACAAACACACACACACACACACATGCATTTATGCATATATATTTATATATTATATATGCATTCATGGGGATATGTATGTATGTATATATATATATATATATATATATATATATATATATACACAAACACACACACACACACATGCATTTATGCATATATATTTATATATTATATATGCATTCATGGGGATATGTATGTATATATATATATATATATATATATATATATATATATATACATACATATCTGGCCCTGACGGTATTCCAATTATAGTACTCAAAAAACTTCAATCTGAACTAGCGCCCATACTTACAAAACTGTTTAAACATTGTCTTAAGGAGAATAGTTTCCCATCTCCCTGGAAAATTTCATCAGTATGCCCTGTATTTAAGAATTCAAGTGATCGCTCACACAGGCCAATAAGTCTTCTGTGCGTCATGAGTAAGTTGCTGGAATCTGTGTTAAATACAGATGCAATTCTCTATCTATGTAAGAGCCAGGTACGTCCAAGGATGGAATACTGTTGCCACATCTGGACAAGAGCTGCGAGAAAAGACTTGTCCTGCCTTGATAGAGTTCAAAATAGACTTTGTAGCCTCGTAGGAGATGTCCTTTTCTCTTCCCTGCAACCTCTATCTCACAGAAGAGATGTTGCGAGTTTGTCTCTGATGTATCGTTACTTTCATGGAAAGTGTTCGACTGAGCTTAAGTCTATGGTCCCCCCCTCGCCAAACTTTCACAAGAAACACTCGTCTAGCTGAAAACACTATCAATAATTCCCCCCATTCTTTATCTGTGCCTAAACCTAAACGTAGATTCCATAAACAAAGCTTCTTTCTTAGAACTGCACGCCTGTGGAATTGTCTTCCGTTTTCCTGCTTTCCGGCTGACTACAATATGGTTGTGTTCAAGTCTAACGTAAATAAGTTCTTGATATATATATGCGGGACCTGTGGAAATTCCACAGGTCCCGCATATATATATATCTTCATTCATATGTAATATATTGATGTTGTCATTCTGTAGATGTTCAGTATAAATGGAGACGCTCTGATATTATTGTAGCTTTTTTATTAAAACTGCAAAAGTATTTATCTAAGCTAGCACGAACGCACGGCAAATCCCAGTCGTAAAGTACGCTTAAATATGATACTTTAATTCTTGCAGATTTCGTATATATTATTATATATTTAATGTTCTATCGATTTTTATATGTTATAAAGTTGCGATTTCCAAAATAAAAAAATATATATCCATATGACTTGGGTGCATTAGCTTGAATCGAAACCGAAATAAAAACTTATGAAAAAAAAATATATGTATATAAATAACTTGAGTTGCTTCAGCCATAATCCAAAACCAAAACTTATGAAGAATTCTTGATAAAGTTATTCATAAAAAAAATAGATGACTTAATTGCCATCAGCTACTATCGAAACCGAAACCAACACTTAAGAATTCTTGGTAAAATTATTCATTACAAGAAATGGAAGTACATAACAATTAAACGACCCTATTGTATTAATATATAGACAACATCAAAAATTTTTGCCAATAATTGTTTCTTTGTAAAAAAAATAAATATCTTGTCATCAAAAAAATACTACGAAAGACATTCCAATTGAATTATCAGAAAACCATTTTTTTGTGAGTTTTGTGGTCAACATAAGTTTTCTTTCAATCCTTCAAAACAGTTAATTTAAGCCTGTGGTCGTTCTTCAAAGTGGATGCTGTAGAGCGACCAAATCCAGATTTTCCTTTTACCAAACATTCGACTTCGAACCTTTGATCAATTCGCTTCACTACAGAAAGAGATGTTTTCACATTTTCTTTTTCTTAAAATATCAAAAATCTGCTTTTAAGTCATTTTGGACTGCCTTAATCCTTCGTTTTTTTATATCCTCGCCAAGATGCGGTCTTACCATTTATAGGATTAATTTTTTCACTTATTATTATATGCTATAATAATAATAATAATAATAATAATAATAATAATAATAATGATCTACAAAATAGAAATTTTCAGTTAAAATTAACAAAAATTCATGGAAAAATATTGAAAAATCCATTTCTTCACTCTTGGCCCATTTTTTTTTTTTTTTTGCTCATGAGTGTACAACTAACTGCCATTTTCAAATATGTCATAGAAATTGGTGACTGGAGGTCAATTAATTTGGAACACAGAAACTGGGGGCTCGTCCAGGATACATAGAGCTTTAAAAAATATTTATAATAATAATAAACATGAATTGGAACAAATATGTTGAGAACATTGGCAAGGCTGCTGCAAAAGTGGGTTCCCTCTATCGTGCTAGAAAATTACTCTTTTATTTTTAAAAAGCCACAATTTGCTCATGCAGAAAGTATTGTTGCCAGATTTGGGCTGGTGTATCTACTACTATTCTCTTGCTCTTAGATAACCCTAACCCTAACCAGACGGTCCAAAACAGAGTATCCAATCTAATAGAGTTTCATCCACATGTAAAACATTTTATTATCTTTCAAATAATTTTTTAGTTCTTCTTTGAGTGCAGACGAAATAGTATTCTTAATTAATGTCATGAACTTATTTATACAGCACTAGCTGGTCACCTGGTGTTGCCCGGTCGTACAATATGCTTGAACATAATATTTTAATTTATACAGATTGCATATGAATTATTATAAAATCAATCTTCTATTGATTATTATTTATTATTAGGAATTATTTGTCCGGGGAACTAATTCGCAAAAAAAAAAAAAAAGAAAAAAAGTAAAATAAATAAGAAAATAATAATGATAATGTCGTTCATCAAATTTCGTCTGTGTTTGTTTACAATATCATGTCAGCTGATATTTGGGCTTGACAAAGAAAGCCCTGGAAAAGTCACTACCACTTTTATTTTTAACACCTCTCTTCACTCTGGCCGCCTACTGCTGTTTTGATTCCCTCCCCACGCAACCACCATTTTATTTTTTTTAACACCTCTGTCCACATTCACGGGTTCGAGCCTGCCTACCTACTACAACTTTTTTATTTTTTTTGCTCAACACACACCTTCAAACACCTGGGCAACGCCGGGCACCCAGGCTAGTAATAATATATAGGAAATCTGGACAAATTAAAACATCATATTTAAGCGTATTTTACAAGCCCCCCCCCGCTAGCAATTCATATTAGTTACAAAAATTAAAACAAGAAATCTAATGCAGACTAATATTTAATTATGAAATGTAATCAAGGTTTGTTTAATATTTAATTATGAAATGTAATCAAGGTTTGTTTAATATTTAATTATGAAATGTAATCAATGTTTGTTTAATATTTAATTATGAAATGTAATCAAGGTTTGTTTAATATTTAATTATGAAATGTAATCAAGGTTTGTTTAATATTTAATTATGAAATGTAATCAAGGTTTGTTTAATATTTAATTATGAAATGTAATCAAGGTTTGTTTAATATTTAATTATGAAATGTAATCAAGGTTTGTTTAATATTTAATTATGAAATGTAATCAAGGTTTGTTTAATATTTAATTATGAAATGTAATCAAGGTTTGTTTAATATTTAATTATGAAATGTAATCAAGGTTTGTTTAATATTTAATTATGAAATGTAATCAAGGTTTGTTTAATATTTAATTATGAAATGTAATCAAGGTTTGTTTAATATTTAATTATGAAATGTAATCAAGGTTTGTTTAATATTTAATTATGAAATGTAATCAAGGTTTGTTTAATATTTAATTATGAAATGTAATCAAGGTTTGTTTAATATTTAATTATGAAATGTAATCAAGGTTTGTTTAATATTTAATTATGAAATGTAATCAAGGTTTGTTTAATATTTAATTATGAAATGTAATCAAGGTTTGTTTAATATTTAATTATGAAATGTAATCAAGGTTTGTTTAATATTTAATTATGAAATGTAATCAAGGTTTGTTTAATATTTAATTATGAAATGTAATCAAGGTTTGTTTAATATTTAATTATGAAATGTAATCAAGGTTTGTTTAATATTTAATTATGAAATGTAATCAAGGTTTGTTTAATAATTATGAAATGTAATCAAGGTTTGTTTAATATTTAATTATGAAATGTAATCAAGGTTTGTTTAATATTTAATTATGAAATGTAATCAAGGTTTGTTTAATATTTAATTATGAAATGTAATCAAGGTTTGTTTAATATTTAATTATGAAATGTAATCAAGGTTTGTTTAATATTTAATTATGAAATGTAATCAAGGTTTGTTTAATATTTAATTATGAAATGTAATCAAGGTTTGTTTAATATTTAATTATGAAATGTAATCAAGGTTTGTTTAATATTTAATTATGAAATGTAATCAAGGTTTGTTTAATATTTAATTATGAAATGTAATCAAGGTTTGTTTAATATTTAATTATGAAATGTAATCAAGGTTTGTTTAATATTTAATTATGAAATGTAATCAAGGTTTGTTTAATATTCAATTATGAAATGTAATCAAGGTTTGTTTAATATTCAATTATGAAATGTAATCAAGGTTTGTTTAATATTTAATTATGAAATGTAATCAAGGTTTGTTATAGAAATGAAAATAAAAACCAAAAATCGATGAAACAATTGCTGTACTTCATTGTCCTGCAACAAATGACACTTGACTTTAATATCTGGTTTAACACAATAGTAGACGTCTCCGTTCAGACTCAGAGGCAATGGACACCCCTGTAAAGGTAGCTGTGTGTGTAATTTGGAGGCAAGGGTTGTGCAATCCCTAACCCCACAACTCCTGAATCGGCACTGCTTGGGTCCAATAGCAAGGAAAGGCGCAAGACTGACTGGAAACAATTCCAAGATAAGCGAAGAACACATACAACACCTAGAATTCCCAAATGGTCACCCATTTTAGTACTGACCAGGGACAATGTTGCTTAGTGATCTGATGGAAACTGGCGTGTCAACCTGATTATGCTGTATATCAACACAATAGTAATGTAATGGCAAGCAATCTACGAAAGATTAATGCAAGCAACAGTAAACGTAGTCACTAGTTTTGTCTTCTCTGCGCCAGCCTCTCGAACCAAAGGTTCTCAAGTCCTTTGCCATCCTTACTCAAGGCACACCACCATGCTGGTCTATCTTCGGCTAGCTCCTCCCGCACATTCACATCGATGCCAAGAGCGATCAGATCCCATTTGGCCACGTCTTTAAAGCGCAGCACCGTGCGACCGCGGCTTCTTGATCCATTTGACAGTTCGCTGTAGAGAATATCCTTAGGGAGACGGCCATCGGGCATTCTGCGCAGGTGTTCAAGCCAGCGCGATCGTCGTATCTTGAGTGTCTGGAACAAGAAGCAGCTGCCGGCACGTCTTAGCACCTCTTCGTTGGTGATTCTATCCCACCAATTGATGCCCATGATATGTCGCAAGCATCGGAGATAGTAGACGTTCAGTACACAATAGTACACCCCATTAAATAGCAGCAGCAGTAAATAGTATTATTATTATTATTATTACTTATCAAGAATTCGACGCGAGGTGGGGAAGCATCTAAATTGGGATAGCATCCAATCATATTGTAACCACCTACCTTTCTCATAATATTACTCAGTACTAGAACTTATACTTGTGCCTTTGAGGTATAACAAAAAGTTGGTTCAGGGCATCAAACAGATATGCCACTGCTACTGACAAATCGTACTTTATGAGTTAATGCAATAAACACCATAATGAACACCTCTAATTAGTAGCACCATACATCTATTTATCAGAGTGCATTTAAATAGAGATATACTAAAAAGAAATCAATTCGAAAAAGTAAATAAAAATTTAAAACCAAGTTAGTGAAAAACTTAGCATACTACCGACCCATGACATGCATATGATTTGACATAGAGTATCCAAATTGAGGGTGACGTCAATCTATTTCTATTTCTCAAAATATTTCTGAATAACTAGAATGTATACTTGCACCTTTGGGGTATACCATTAAGGAGTTGACTCTGAGAATTACCAGGACATAAGTAGAACATTGTATACTGTTGATAATGATTAAACTTCAATTGGTTGGATAGAATGGAATGGTTACAGTATTATATAGGTTTTTGTTTTGATATAACCTAAAAAAAATGTAGATACGATGTAAAAAAAAAAAAGGGCCAAACTAAAATGCTTGTAATACGTGTTGCATTTCAGCAGGAAATTGTCCAATAATTGTTGATATCAGAAAACAGACAGACCAAACAAAACTACTACTATCTATATAGTAATACGATAGCATGTGTGTTATTTTGTGTCACGTTTACATATTTCTTTCTTCAGGGTGACTGTCGTTTAATTGTTACGATCTTCCATTTTTTTGTAATAAATAATTATACTAAGAATTCTCCAGAAGTTTTCGTTTCGGTTTCGATTATAAGTGAAGGAACACAAGCTTTGTTTTTGGTTTCGCATCAAGCTGATGCACCCAAGTCATATGGATATTTTTTTTATATTTTTGCAATCACAACTTTATAAAAATCACTAGAAAATTGACTTTATAATAATATATACCAAATCTGCATGAATTAAAATATCATATTTAAGCATAGTTTACGACTGGGCTATGCCGGGTGTCCGTGCTAGCTTGGATAAATACTTTTGCAGTTTTAATAAAAGAACTACATCTCCATTTATGCTGAATGCCACCATCAATATATTACATATGAAGGAGTCTGCTGTGGAATTTCCACAGGTCCCGCTAATTATTATTACCACAATTATTATTGCTAGTTTTACTATCACTACTGTTATTATTACTAGTAATAGTATTATTACTTTTATTACCAGTATCGTTACTACCATTACAATGTTTCAGCAGTAAATAGTATTATTAATTATCAAAACTTCGACTGGGGGGATTGGTTAAAAGTGTCTGAAAACATACAAATTGGGGGTAGCATCCAATCATATTCAACACCCCACCCGTCTCATAATATTATTCACTACTAGGACTTATACTTGGGTCTTTGAAGCATAACAAACAAAGAGTTAGTTGAGGGCATCACACAGGCATGCAACCGCTACTGACAAACCTACTTTCTGCAGGAAAAAAGGAGGCGTGGCTTAACAGAAGAACGCAGACGATTTTTTTTTTTTTGTTCATCAGTATTTGATATTTGTTGAATTTGGAAATTCAAACCTTCATCTCAATTGTCAGCCAAACGATAATGTATTTTAATATGACTGCATTTGTTTCCCATGCGAAGCACGTCTACAAAATAAGCCACCTTGTAAATGAGCAAATTGATAGGACTTAAAAGTATAAAACATGAAAATAGTTTTTGCAGATGAGATTTCAAGACATTTGCTCCCCCCCCGCCTCTCCCCACCCCCTTATTGTTTGTACAACTTTTGCTTTAATTATATTTCTTTTCATTTTCGGACAAACATTGTCTCATTTTTTGTTTTTGTTTTTTAGAAATGGATTTTTTTTTTCCCAATGGAGTCGCCACTTATCAAGGTCAGAAGACCTTTCGAGAATAAGGGTTAATGAGCGTACGGTAGTCACTGAAACAGCGTATTAATAGTTAGTGGTAGAAATTGATTATTTAGGAAGGCGGCTCAACAAGAACTTGTTTATATTGGACTTGAAGACGACCATTCATTTAACTTGGAAATCCTACTTAAAAACGAATAAAAACACAAAAATGTAATCGCTCTAAAAATGAAGAAGTAGCTGACCAACTCCCCACCAGATTCTTCGGCAGTTCTAACCCCTTCCCCAATCAGATTATAAGAGGAGGGAGGTAAACAAAAGATTTAGGGATGTAAAAAGAAAATAAGCTATTTTCAGGATATTGAGCACTTTTTGATGACTATATACCACTTTCTATCCCGTGCAAAGCGAACTTCTTAAATGCTGCCTCAATGTAGAAAGATTTCTCTTTACAGTCCATTGCAACGGACGTGTTACTTTATGGGTAGTTATCTCAGCATGATCCGTAAACTTTAGAATATTTTTAATGTCTTCTTTAAAGATAGGAGAGAAAAAACTTTTAAAAAAATAACTGAAATCAATTCAATTTTAAAAATAACAAAATAGAAAAAAAATTCAAGTATAAATATAATTTTTCAAGAAAACGAAAAGTTATTCTTAGCGCTTCATAAACCACACAAGTGTCTTTTTCTTTTTTTTTTTAAACCAAGATAAACGTTTTTATGTTTTCAAAATGATTAGTGATACTTATTGTGTTATTAAAAGGAATAAGAAATGCCCTGTGCTGGGCACGAACCTCAAGAGCAAACGCCATGAGCTAACACACTATCCATTAGGCTAACATCGCAACAACATTATGATGTTGAAAATTTATGCTTTTAAAATGAAGGTAGGAATGAACAGCATTCACGCATGCGTAAATTGTAATTAAGAAAGAGTGTTGAAGGCAAAATTCTTACCTGCACCCCCCCCTTTAAATAAAATGACATTTGTACTTTAAAGAATTGAGGATTTTTTTTTCTAATTTTTACATATTGTACACCTGGATTCCTGTTCTTTCAGTTAATACCATATTCATGATTGTCCGTTTTTCATTTCCTTTTTTTTACTTTTAGCTGAAGATACAAACACACATACATACACACAGACGTTTGCTCTTATATAAGAAGAATAAAGGAAAGAAAATCCTTTGCATTTGTAGACGAGTTCTTGCTGTGAACGTTTTTCAGGGGAAAACCAGAGATTTTATTTCAATTGAGGTACTTTCATTTTTGTTTCACCCTCGCTTTTTTCCGGTAACAAAATAATAAAATGGCTGGCTTGTTTGTGAATAAATGGGAATGCACTTTGATGGATTTAATTTTTTAATTAACTTGATTTCTTTAAACAGAATTTTTTAAGATTTAGTTTTATTTTAAATTAGTGCACTTTTTATTTTGAGAATTTTATTTTCAAGTCGCTATATATATATATATATATATATATATATATATATATATATAACAATAATGATTTTTAATACCTACAGACACTAGTGTTTTATTCATTATATATATATATATATATATATATATATATATATATATATATATATATATATATATAAGTAGTAGAGTTCATGTGTCTGTGTACAATTTTCTTACAGCATAAACCATTGAACCGATCATGACCAAGCCTGACATGATGATGGTCACCGACCTAGAGATCGTGCACACTATTTTTGAAGGTCAAGGTAAAATGTTAAGATCGGGGACTTTGCTAGTGTGTATATATATATATATATATATATATATATATATATATATATATATATATATATATAGGATTAAAAACAAGACCTTCCAAAGGGCGAATGAACTCTTTTTCTGGGTCAACGGCCAACTAGCACCGTGTATATTTGTGTGTGTGTATATGTGTATTGGGGTGGAGAGGGCTCCCGTAAGCCGTGGTGAAGGCAACCTTTCTAGGAGAAGCAAATCTCTGATTTAAAAAACCATAAAGTGGAAGACCATTACCCGCATTAAGCTGGTCTGCAGTTTAATTTGTTGCTGGCTATCTTGCTCTTGCTTGTTGCTGGATCTCAACATTTTGAACCGAGAGAGAGACTTAGTTGTCGTACAAAGCTAAGACTCTGTAACATCATATTTGTATAGATACTCCCTCAGCCATTTGGGCTCATGGATTTTAAATGTCTGAGGGAGTGGCACTCGTCTGACAAGACGTTGCAATCATCATATATATATATATATATATATATATATATGTTAATGAGATTGTGGCCGTGTGTAGGTCCATTTTTAATGAAACACAACGGCACATAATAACTGTACAAAATCTATTTATTTATCTGACTCCAATATAAAATAGTTTTATGCTTTGGTATTTCTTTCTGGTTCGAAAATTAAGAAGAGTTAAATGAATGTCAAATAAATATATGAACTGGAAAGTCTTATTCGTGGGGTGAAAAAAAAAAAACGTTTGAAATAACTTATTTTTCTAACGCGCTGATGAAGTCCAAAGTTGTGCAAGTTTTAATGTGATGAACAATGATGTCCTTATATGCCAATATGGGGCTGAAACAATTGCACGTCATTTTGTAACCAATAAATGAAAAAAATTTAAAAAATGAGTAAATACTGCTGTGTCTATCCCTATTAATGTGGTATCTTGAAAGAAGACAAAAATACATATAATTATCGACATGTGTTTTGACATTCAAAACTCATCTGTAGTAAACCAAACTGAGCATTTAAAAATGGTAATAGTATAGTTTCGGCTTCAGACAGATACCAAATCTATTAGTAATAAATTTCAGCCGATTGCGATATGAGGTGAGTATATATATATATATATATATATATATATATATATATATAGAGAGAGAGAGAGAGAGAGAGAGAGAGAGAGAGGGGGGGGAGACTGATTATGTAGACAACAAAAGATTAATAAAATCTCTTTGACATTCATTGAAAGCGAAACAAATCATTCAGTGTGTAAATCGGAAGAAGAGACTATCTTACCTAATCAATAGTGATTAAACACAATTAACGTATTGATCTCTTTGGGACAGAAATCAATAAGTAACAGGACAAACCCACAAATTATCTTTCTAAAGTATAAGAGAGGGGGGGGGAAGAATGAGAGAAAGGGGTGAGAGAGAGAGTGGGAAAGTTAGAGGAGGACAGAGAAGGAGGGGGGGAGAAGGAGAGAAGTGGCGGGAGACGGAGAAAGAGGAAGAGGGAGAATGAGAAAGAGGATGAGAGAGGAGGGAGGGAGAAGGAAGGAGAGAGAGGAAAAAGGGAGAAGGATAGAGAGAGAAGGAAAAGGAAGAGAAAGAAGGAAGGGTGAAGGAGAGAGAGAGAGGGTGGGGAAAGTTAAAGGTATTATTAGGAAAGAGAAGAGAAAGGGGCAAAGGGAGAAGAAGAGAGAGGGGAAAGGGAGAAGGAGAGAGAGGGGAAAGGGGGGGAGAAGAAAGGAAGAAGGAGAGAGAGAGGGGGACATGGAGAAGGATAGAGAGAGAGAGGAGGGAAAAGGAGACAGAAAGAGTCAGTGATTATGAGTCTTCAAGATCAATAGGGAATTATTGATTTTTATAAATACAAAAACTGTGGTGCCAAAAGTATTATTTTTTCTGGGTATTTTTAATTTTCGAACATGCAAAATTTTTTCTTTCACTGATTATTTTCAAGGTCAAATATTTAGTATAAATGCTTCTTTCACATAAAGAAAAAATATAACTTCCAATAATCCGTGTGACCAATGATACGCCCATATAATTGAGTGCTAATTAACCGAATCACTTAATGGCCTCCAGCATCAATTTTGGTTTTACACATTTGAAAAAGGACACCTAAAGTACACTCCTCTATGCTCCACTCTATAATAAATGGCAAAGTATATTTATTTGTAAATATATACCCGTGACGTCACACAAAAGTAGGCCGAATGAATAATCAAATGAAAAACGCAAATCTATTCCCACGTTTTCTTTCTGCTTTCTATTCAGACTAGCGGAAGGGGAAGGGGCTTTGCTCGGTCGTAAAATATGCTTAAATATGATATTTTAATTTGTCCAGATTGCGTAAATATTATTATAGAATCGTGAGTTCAAAAGTAAAAAAAATAAAGTATTTGGGTGCCATCAGCTAGAATCGAACCTGAAAGCAAAACTGTAGCATTTAAAGCTTGTGACGTTACCACTGTATCAACGTGACACGCATATGAACTGATTAAAAATTAAAAATAATGTTGCAATATTTTGGAGTTGTAATGGGGTAGTTATTTAAATGCTGCCCACCTCAGCTTTATTTGGCACAAGGCCTGGAAAGTGGGAACCCCGCAGGCTCCCCTAAAGGAGGGGCACTCCTGCAATTTTAAAAATTGCCTGAATAACCCCGTCGGCATTCCCCGGTCTGGGCGCCTCAGGCAGCAACCAATAAACTTGCCCCACCGGAAAGCCCGGTGGAAAGGCCTGGGAGGGTGGACCTCCTAGGTATTACCCAGGCGGTGTACCTCAGTCCAACAGGTGCTGGGCCGGTTCCCGGACCCTCACCTGTTGGGCTGAGTGTCAAGTGACGAATCCTTGACTTGTACTACCCTGTCTCCCTGCAGCCGAAGCCGCTAGGAGACACATCCCATCACAAGAGTGTTGTAATGGGGTATGATCCCACACAGTCGGACGATTCTATTTATAAACGATGCTGCTAAGAACTGACGAATCAAATTAATTCACGTTCTGTTACCAACTAATCAGAAAGCAGAATTGCTTCATAAATATTAAACCTTTTCTGGAGCAATTTCACATGTTCTTTTCCCGGGTTTCGACACGGTAAGAATATTTTGTTCTGTGGAACTGTCTTCTACAAACAAGTCACCTCCCAGGACTTGTGTGTAACAGCGAACCATCTGAAACTGTTCTGAAACTCAAAATGGCTTACACTTCTTGAGGTTATGCGCCCAGCGTGCGTCTTTATTTTGATGGATCCAAATCTAGAAATAAACTAAGATGAATGTACAAAATGTATAAGGATTTTTTTCAATTTGACCCTTTTTTGACCCCTTAAAAACTATTTTAACCAGCTAAAAGCCCATAAAAGAACAGTCGATAAAAATCCAATCATTTGAAGGCTCCTAGTGCTGCTCTGTGATTTTTAGTTTCGGAAGAGAGAGAGAGAGTTTGAAAATATGGAGACAGACAGACAGACAGGGTTTTATAAATTAGATTTATACGTTTTTTGTTTTTTTTTCTTTCTATTTTTCAATTAATTAATTTCCAACTTTGATGTTACAGGGTTCGTACAGATTTTCAATGTCCAGTTGCAAGGCCTTTTCAACCTCCTTTCAATGGCCTCCTTAAGACAAACTTCAAGTTTTCAAAACAAACTTGTATATACAAGCAACGGTATAATAAGTCCAAAACTTAGTAATTAACAGTCATTTTCATTTATCTTTTAACTAGCCTGGGTGCCCGGCATTGCCCGGGTATTTGGAGGTGTGTGTTAAGCAAAAAAAAAAAAAAAAAGAAAAAAAGTGCTAGTAGGTAGGCAGGCAGGCAGGCTTGAACCCGTACCGTGAAGGAGGAAAACAGTGTGGAAAAAAAAACAAAAAAACTTGACGCATTAGATGTTGCCCATTGCCAAACTGGAAGTGATATAGGTTTAAATTAAGGCTAGACAATTGAAAAAAGGCGATGGCTTTCGAAAATATCGGCGAAAAAAGCGACCCCTCCTTGTAGAAAATTGCCCAGTTTAGGGTGAAGGAATTAATGTTTTTAGCCAATTTTTCGATATTTGTTGTCCGAAGGGTATAGCTCTCTAATTATCACCGTCCTCCCCATATACTCCAACAATTTACACTTGCACTATTTGTGGACTTCTTTGTAGATAATTAGCTGGATTGAAAGGTCATCTGCGACTCACGCACAAGGCTGAGTAGACGAAGTTGCAAGAACCTTATACATCAAAATTAGTAATGGGACGATTCCAATATTTTTCCAGATTCTGATACAATTACCGATTCCGTACTAAATTCCCAATTTCGATACAATTACTGATTCTGATTCTTTATAAATTTCTTAATATTTAACTATAGAGTTGTTAGTTTTTCCGATTTCGGAAAAAAAAACATGTTAAATGTGCAGATATTTTCCTAAACATAAAATTAGACATGTGGAGGATGATCTATTGATTTTAGCTTCACTGGTATTTTAAAATCAATAAATATTTATTATTTTATCATTTATTACTAGCAATGGAAGATTTAACTTTAAACAAAATTAAATAAAAAAAGATAATTAAAAAAATCGTTTTGGCATTGGAAAATCAGCACCAATTTTTTTCGATTCCGATACTGATTTTGATACCCCCAAATTTGTCGATTTTTCCGATTCCGATTAATCGTCCCAACACTAGTCAAAACCGATGGGAGAGTTCAAAAGTCTTAGGAATAAGCAGAAACACAATTAAATCCACACCCCTGTAACAAAATATAGGCAAAAAATGTAGCATTAGTTTATTATTCTACAATAACTATTCACATTAAGTGTAGAGATCGATATGCCATCTTGGAAAATTTTATGTTATATCCTCCCGCCCCCCCCCTCTCAGCTGGAAAAGTCTATTTTTATGATGTAATTAGAGATATATTTCATACAAGATGAAGATGACATTGACAACCATTGTCTATTGTCTGACTTTGTAGCAGGTTTATTTTTTGTTTTGGTGGTGGTGGTGGTGGTGGTGGTGGTGGTGGTGGTGGTGGAGGGTTTTCTTTCTTTGCTTCTTCTTTTTTTTTTTTCCATTAATGCTTCATATCTTTGGAATGGTTTTTATCTTGGAGAATGTCAGAAGCTCTTTGATCGGTTCCAGAATATTTGGTACACATGGCTGGGCAGGAAGAAATAAAAGAACAATGGGAAACTTACCCCCATTCCCTCACAGCATGCCATAAACGAAGTCGTTACATAATGAATTATTTATAACTAGCAGGGAGACCCGAGGTTGCCCGGTGATTGAATGATGATCGATGAATTTTTCACACTCTCCATATCTTTTTTTTGTCATCGAAATCACTGAAATCGCCCATTTTTCAATCAAATCGATTGATTGTACGTTCTAGTTGGGAATCCTTCATGTTGCGTCAGGAGGAGGTTTAACATGACTCCTTACAATGACTTAGTCCACAATACATTGTAGTCTACATATTGCACTGTAGAGAACCTACTGTTGATTTTATATAAGTATTTTTTTTATATACATTACAGCTTGAATTACAGTTTAAAACATAAAAGTCAAGCAACTATCTAAACAGAAACATTCATTTCGAATGCACCCCTGCTATATCAAAGAAACCACTATTGATTTTATAAGCCTGGCCTTTCTGCTTGTGCGGTGATAATGAATTTAAGCTTAAAATGGGGGGAAAAAAAAATCAAGTATCATAGTTCAATTGGGCTTTAAACAGAAACATTTATTTTGAATGTGCTCCTGTTAAATCAAAGAACCTACTTTTGATTTTATATGCTAAGCCTTTTTGCTTGTGTGGTAAAACTTCTGAAATGCATTTGTGGTGTTAGGCTATATAAGGTGTTAACTTTAGTCAAAATCGTCTGTTCGGTTCCTTCTTTCATCAGATTGTTTCTGATCATCAATACTTATCAAAGACATTCCCATACAAAACCTATCTAAGAACACTGCAAGATACGTAAAGTACACTTGTGTGAAATTTCCTAAAAATCGGTCCCCCTGTTGCAGAGTCTATAGGGAATGAAGACACACAAATACACACACAAAATTCCTTTTATATAATAGAAATGGAGATAGAGATTCAGCTACCTACATCTATAAATATAAAAGCGAAAATGTGTGTATGTATGTATGTTCGCTTTTTGTGTATTTCTGAGAAGCGATTGGTCGACTCACTTCTTAAAACTTTTTATATCACATCTAAATGATAATATTGATGAGTTAACAACGAGGGTCGCCTGTCTATTTAATTTGCTCGACTTCAAAAAGATAAATATTCAACATTTTTCGCTCGCCACATGTGGATTAGGCTTTTTCGTATAATAAAAGCGGAACTAATTCTGACAGTATTTTTCTGGTCGCGATCGCCGGAAACGTCCGAAAGCAATCAGCTTTGATCAATGTGGAAATATTTTCCTTATATCAGACAATTGCTATTCAATTTGGACAATCCCCTTTTTATGGGGAGCTGGTTTTTCCCCTCAACTTTTTGGGGAAACAGAAAATATAATAAAATAAGATAAAAAAAAGCGTTCTCGCAGTAAATAAAATACTGCCCCACAGTCAAAGTTGACCTCATTGAGTCATTAAAACGGGCACCTGCCAATTCTAAATACTTAAATAAATTCAAACGTGTTTCCGTCAGTATTTCGTGGTGGCCCAGTAGTTAATGTCCCAATTTTTTTTTTCACATTTTAATTTCCAACTTGGGTTCGGGTTCGATCCTTCATACTTACCTACCAAAACTTTTTTTTTATTTTAACCCTGCCCCTGACACAAACGCCCGGGTGACCACACACACCTTCAAACACCCGGGCAACACCAGGTACCCCCTGCTAGTCTATTATATAAATCTCATCTGTTTAAATGTATGTATGTATATGTACGTCTGCCTAAAACTTTTGACAGAGGCGACGGATTTTCATGAGATCAGTATCGTTTTGAAGCTTGACCCTTCGGACGGCAAATATAGAAAAATTGGCTAAAAACATTAATTCCTTCACCCTCAACTGAGCAGTTTTCTACAAGAAGGGGTAGCTTTTTTCGCCAATATTTTCAACAGTCATTCCCTCTTTTCAATTGACTAGTCTTAATTTAAACCTTTACCACTTCCGGTTTGGCGATGGATGCAATGGCAAAGATGTCACTTTTTTTTTTTTTTTACACTTTCTTTTCCTCCTTCGTAGTATGAGTTTAAGCCTGCCTGTCTACTACCACTTTTTTTTTTTTTTTTTCAACACACACCTCCAAACATCCGGGCAACGCCGGGCACTCAGGCTAGTTAATTACTAATGGAGATTTGGTTTCTATCTGAAACTATTACTTATCCAATTTTTTATGCTTAATTCAGGGGTGGGGATTGTATAATATCTGTTGACATAATATGACCCTCCCAACCATTACCACCTCTTTTATTTTTTTTGGAGGGAAGATAGTGTAGCATCTGTTAATCACGAAGAAGAATTCTCATACATTTTTGCAGTCATCCACTGGCTCCATGTCTTGTTTTATCAATGTATGCTGCCCACTGCATCCTACCAGGGATTACCTCCTCCTTTCTTTTTTTTTTGGGGGGGGGGGAGCGAGTTAAGTAGCATAGAATCTGTTTTGCAATTATAATATCTTCCCAGAAATTACCTTCTCCTATACTGTAGTATTTATTCTGTTGTCATGATAGTACCCTCCCAGGCATTACCTCTCCTTTGGCAGTGGGCAGCATACATTGATAAAACAAGACATGGAGCTAGTGGATGACTGCGAAAATGTATGAGAATTCTTCTTCGTGATTAACAAACAATATTTTGTTTGCTTTCGAAAGAACTACAGATTTTAGTTCCACTGTTTTTTTTTTTTGTTTGTTTTCTTAGAAACTGTTTACAGAAAAAAAAATACTTTCCAATCATCTACAAATATTCTTTCGTCTTAAAAGAAGAAATAAATCAAGTGATCAACTTTCATGAATCGATTTCTTCATCAAGGGAATGAAAATTGCCTAAAGATTTTTTTTTTTGTCTCTTCATCTCTAACAGACAGGAATTTGGCAGTAGGAAAGAATGGTGCAGAGGTCAGATGATGAAGAGGGAGAAAAGTGTGCCATACAATCTCTCTCTCTCTCTCTCTAATAATGAAAGGTTCATGAAAAGAAAAAATTCATTATCAGAGAGAGAGAGAGAGAGAGAGAGGGGTAGAGAAAGGAAGAAAGAAAGAGGAAAAGAGTGATAAAAATTTATCAGTCTACCCACTGATAAACTTTATCGTTTTTTTCCTCTTTCTTTCTTCCTTTCTCTCTCTCTCTCTCTCTCTCTCTCTCTCTCTCTCTCTCTCTCTCTCTCTCTCTTTGATAATGAAAGGCTGGAAGGAGGCAGAAGGAAAGATTGTCTTGGAGATGGGATCGTGAAAAGAAAAAAAAGTGTACCCACTGATAATTTTTTCTTGCTCTTTTTCTCTTTCCTTTCTGATTAATAATCCTTTTGTCTACAAACAATCCGGAACCTGTTTTATACATACTATGGACACAGGAACTGGTACATCAGAACAGATACTACACGTTGCAAGTAACATATTACGTGAATACAATGATTTTCAATCTCTGACTATTCGTTTCTGATTTGATAAACCTTTTTATAAATCAACATCAGTGTCCGAGTGATTTTGTTTACAGACGATAAAGAACCTGGATTACTCATAATAATATCTGTGTAATCTTTAAAGGGAACTTACTCGTTTTCTGCAAAAGGTAAAGTTACCTCCCTTCATTTAACTGGAATCGCCTCTTATTATTTGTGGCCAAAAACCCCTGTCTCGGCTAGGGATCTTTATCCTGGGCCCCCAAAATCAACAGCGATTAGACCATTTCTGTAATGATCTAGTTCTTGTTAATTTTGCGTAGGGGTGTAAAGTTCTACGCAGTTCTAGGAGGTCCACCCTCCCAGACTTTGCCTTCTCTCTTTGAGAGGGAGTCAGTTTATTGCTAATCGCTTGAGGCACCCTCACTGAGGAATGCTGACGGGACTGCCCAGGCATTTTTGCAGGTAAGAGTGCCCCTCCTCGGGATGCTTACTTCTTAATCCAACTTTCCAACCCTGGTGTCTAAGTTCTTGCAGTGGGGGAGAACTAAACAACCCCCACCCCTTATGACAGAGGGATAAAAAAAAAAAAAAGAAGCATGGTCACTTATGGTTGTAACAAGCCTGGTATTTGATCCATAATATGTACAAACGTATCTATATATGATGTTCTCCCCACCCCCTTTGCACACATGACCTACATGTTATATGCAGTCAATGTCGCAAGGAACATAGGACAAATAATAACCTGACTCCTTTTTTTATAACAGCAACATATATTTTTTCATTCTCCTACCACGTGTGACTTCTTGTGACGACTGTGACGTCATCCACGTCTTTAACGTGATCATCTCCTTTTTACAGTCTTTTTTCCTTCTTTTTTACTGTGACATCGGCTCAGAATTTGTATACGCACACTCGGGCTCTTTTACAATTTCTTATTTACAGACAACCAAGAACCTGAAAGATAACACGTGTGAAATGGACAATATAACACTGTTAAAGAGAACTCGTTTTCTGTAAAAGGTAGAGTTGCCTCCCCTACTTTAACTCTGTCGTGTGAGTTCTCGCATCTTCACACGAGAGCGGAATGACAGACATGCGAGAGCCCCAATTTTCACAGCAGCAGCAGATTGGATGGCACAAGGTCACGTAGACTCACGAGACTTAAATTGAATTATATAGAACAGATTTGGAAGGACCGTTTTTCAGCTTACAAATAACAATATTATAACCGAAACTCATACAACAGTTTAAATCAGGCAAAAAAAAAAAAAAAATAAATAATCTGGGATGTTTCTTTCTTTCTTTTTTTTTTCACAAAAAACAAGGCATATTGCCACCGAGATGCTAGCTATATAAAGAAAATCCTAAGTGGGGAGTTGTTTAGCAAGATATTTGTTCACTTACATTTAAATTTCTGGATCAGTCTCTGGATGGTTTTGTTTACAGACAAAGAACCTGTGTTACAAACGATGATAACGGGTTTATAATGGTTTATACATGCCATGGACAACCAAAACTGGTATATTAAACCAGATACTACACCTTGCTCTTAGCCAAAAGAAAGTATAACTGAAAAATGATTCATGGATCCCATCTTATGTCACTCCAGAAGGTATCTTACTTCTGACGTTATCCTCTTCCTGTATAAGACATTCTAAAATGGAGTACTCTTCCCATATCTGGGCAGGAGCTACTCAGACCACCCTCTCCTGTCTTGACAAAGTTCAAAACCGAATTCAGAACCTAGTAGGTGATGCTCTTTTCTCTTTCCTGTAAACTCTTTCCCGCAATGGAACTCTGTTCTGCTGGCCTGCTTTCCATATGACTACAATACGGTCATCTTCAAGTCCAATGTAAACAAGTTCTTGTTGAGATGCCCCCTTAAATAAATCAAGTTATACCCAATTTCCACCACTAACGATTACTATGCTGTTGTCCTGGTGACCACTGAACAATCACTTACTCTTATCCTCAAGTGGCCTTCAGGCCTTAATAAGTGGTGACTCCCTTGTTAAAAAAAAAAAAAAGAAAAAAAAAAAAAAAAAAGTGATAGTGGTTCTGCTGATCCTCACTGGATTAATTCTTTATCTGGAAAAACTTCTGCCATTTATTTTTGTTTGTTTGTTAAAGTTGGTGGGGTAGAGCAGGTTATTTATTTGTTTTGGAAAACTTTTGGTTGACTGAAGAGCGGCCCGGCAGTTTATGCAAGTTGCCGGAATATTCTGAGGCAACATTCACGGAAAAAACGGGTCGTTCTCTGCATAAGCACAAAAAAAAAAAAATAAATAAATAAAAATGAAAATAAAAAAATAAGCTTGCTCGCTTCTGCTTGCAGCAAGTCTGGCATTTAATCAACCATATGCACAAACGTGTCTGCACATGAAGATGCCCCCCCCTTTCCAATCTCTTAAAAGAATCAAAGTGAACTTTATCAGTTCTGAGCAGGAAGACTAAGAAAGAATTAATGGCAAGCATTGGAGTGTCAAGGCAGAATCAGGAGGAAAAAAAAATATAGAAAGAAATCAATAATCTTACCAGATGCGTACAAGAGTGTTGGCATTGACAAAACCAGTCTTACCTAAAATGAGAAAAAAAAAAAAAAAAAGTTAGGATAATCTTTAGTTAGAAAAAACAAAATCCACAAGATGGACATCCGTCTGAAGAATAACTTTTCAAAAAACTAAATTAAGTCATATGACAATCATAAATGACAAAGAACAAAAAAAAAAAATAGATAAATAAAAAATAACACTAAAAAATTAAAAACTAAGTAAAAAACAAAAAAAAAACCGATGAAGACAAAATCATAAAGAAAAACAAAGATGATGTCCTCTTCAAGAAAATTGAAATCTCAGGAAAAAAAAGAAGTTATTCAGGAATTCCAATTTCTGACAACTTTGAGAATATATGTTCTTGTTTTCTATTCGTTCAAGCAGTGCACGAGGCTTAAATTTTAAATTGTATTTCGATCGATCGACTGACGAACAGACAGAGCCTCACAAATGGATGAATTTAATGACGTTTAGACATGTTACAAAGGAAAACTAAAATGAAAAGAAATAGTCTCTCTCTATTGTTATCGTTATTTTCATTTGACTAAGCTCCAATGTTTAATTCTTCATCTAAGACATCTCTCGTCTTTTTCTCCTTCCATGTGCTTAGCATTGGAAGAAATTTCCATGGACACACCTTCTTTGCAAGAGCTTCTTTTAAAACAAAATGGCCACCTACAGGATATGAACTAATGTAAATTTTCTTTGCTTCCTCCTGAATTCTCCATATTACATCGTTATGCATGTTTCCCTTTGAGAACTCTGTTTTTTTCTGACAAGTCCATGGAAAGAAATATCCAATGTTGACATGTAAATATTGATTGTTTCCCCGTGCATGAAACAAATCTGTAAAACGAACAGAAGTTTATTTTATTAAAAAAAAAAAAAAAAAAAAGATTGGTAAAATGAATAAAACCTTGGGGCCTTTAGAATATAGCAAAAGTGTTTTCATTTTTATCTGCTCTGTCGTCATATCTTAACAAACATTGAGCTTCTGATTGGTATAAAGAGTAGAATATATTTGCAAAAGCTTATTTTTCATCAAAATATATAATAAACGAACCTGATAAAGATATTATCTTTAACAAAGAAAATCTATCAATATAGTAAAAGCTCTACGTAGTTAAGAGGAGCAATTCATACATTAAAATCAAAAGATGAGGTGCAAAAGTTACAAGGAACATTATTGTATTATCAGATCAATAAGCAATGGAATGTAAAATGAGAAAAGAGAAGAAAAACCTCTTTTGACTATGGCATTTCAAAGCTAAATGCTTATCATCAGAAGAGAAAATTAGGATATACCAAGAAAAACCGACTTAAGAGCATTTAGATTAGAAATGAAAAATATATAGAAAAGAAAACGATACAATAAAGTATTATGTAACTTTTATTCCTCATTCTTTTTAATTGTGTGTGTGTGTGTGTGTGTGTGTGTGTGTGTGTGTGTGTGTGTGTTTGCAAAGGGAACATTAAAATGTGTTAAACTTTTCAACTGAATTAATTTTATTAGCAAATATATGCTCATTCCAGTTTTAGTTAACCTACGAAGATAGTATCATAACGAACATATACTACACTAACCTTCAATGAAGGAGATAATGCCTGGAAGAATGTTTTCATAACAACAGAATGGATACTACGCTACTACCCCTCAAAAAAAAGAGGAGGTAATGCCTGGAGGATTGTCCCATGACCACAGAACAGGCACTACAATACCACCCTTAAAAACACACACACACACAAAATGGGATAGGTAATGCCTGGGAAAATCATATATCATGACAAACGAACAGCTACTTCACTATATCTCCCACTCTGGATCGAACATTGAAAGGTAGTATAATGGTACATTAATAGAAGTAATAGTTTCAGTTTCAGGCATGTTCTGCTAGGTTTTTTATTTTTTAATATATAAATATTTTTTTAATGGAAATCACTACGGACAAGACATGAAGCCACTTGATGTAAGCAGCTAAAAGGAAAAAGAAAAGATTATTAACGCAAAGACTGGGGATGCCTGTTGGCCTTAGTTTTGAAAAGATGAAGGTTATGGGTAGAATGGAAACAGTCAGAAGGAAAAGAGTTTCACCATTCTGCAGTTTGGGAAATTAAGTTACTGGAATAGGAAGCTGGGTGCTTACTGCACTTCTTTTTTTTTTTTGAAATAGTATTTTCAAGTAAATTCAAGTTTTACTATATCTTTTTATTATTATTATTATTATTAAATTATTAGGTGAAAGTAGAGAATAGTTGCAAAACAGCTCCCTTCCCATGTTAAGAATGGTTTTCTGAATAATAACGTTATTATTTCAGCATGGGACAGTAAGTGTATAAATACCGAACTCTGTACTACAATGAGATGTTAAAATAGCGAATTGATGGAGACCACTAGACAAGCAACTCAAACGAGCTGAAACAAAGGAAGCAGGCAATTCTGAACAACACTTGCCATAATAACATTTATAGAAAAACAAAACTGAGGTTAACAACATCATGGCTGTAAAAGAGTGTGTGCAAAAAAAAAGGGGGGTGGGTGGAAAGAGATCCAAATTATGAATACAATTTTTACAATTAACCACCCACCACCACGACCACACCCCCGGTGTGAACATCTGTTGGGTCAATTTATTTCATCAAATCGACAACACTACTAATAATTACAAATCTGTTAGACATATTCTTTTTTGAAACTGTGACCTTTGAAATTTAGAGAAGAAAATTAGCCCAGCATGAATAACGAATTTTTGCATTATAAAGAAAAAACATTAGTCGTTTTCTTTTTTTTCTTTTTCTTTTTTGTAAAAATGTCTATGATGAAGGTTAAGTAGTCAGTGTTACGCCTAACTGGAAGACAGAAATGTTATCAGAAATATTTGAAAGAATTGGCATTTGCTTAAAAGCAATGGGGTGCATGGTTAGCACAATGGATAATATCACAGAAAATGGGACAGGAACTTGTTTTGCTACCATAAAGGAAAAAAAAAACGCTTTCTTTCCTCCCTGCATGTATCTCACGTCAGATGTAATTTCCAGCTGTTTTACAAGGATCTTCTGCCTGCGAAACACGTCACCGCAGAACTGCTTTCCTGTTGGTTGTAAATGATTGGTCGTATTTAATGGTTGAAACTTTTTCTCGTGAGGAAATTTTGAAATCCATTTTTCTTCCTGAAGAAATTTGGTGCTTGTCCATAATAAGAATGAAAATCCAAAGCAGCAAAATCTAATTTCCACTAAAAAAACAATGTCATCTACTTAATTGTCATGACACAATAACATGTTACTGTATTATTACATAAAACATGTACTTTCACGATTTCACTATCCACTGTTCCGCTATTAAATGTAAGGGAAGTAACTCATAGGTTGGAATCTGTTTAATATCTATATCTCTACTATTATATAAAAGGAACTGTGTGTGTGTGTGAGTTCGTTCCCTATGGACTCAAAAATGACTGGGCCGATTTTTGTGAAACTTCACAATAAGATACTTTATGTGCCTGACAGTGTTCTTAAATAGATTTTGTATCATTATGTTTTCAATAAATACCGATGATTGAAATATTCTTATGAAAAAAGGAACAGGCGATTTTGACCAAAGTTAACACCTTACACAACCTGACACCACGAGTGCATTTGAGAAGTTTTATTACCGCACAAGCAGAAAGGCTTGACATATGAAATCAACAACAGATTCTTTAATATGACAGGGGCACGTTTGGAATTTACGTTTTGGTTTAGAGCACCATTGAAGTATGATACTTGACTTTTTCATTTTAAACTTTAATTCAAGCCATTATATATAAAAAATAATTTTATAAAATCAACAGTATATTCTCTACAGTGCAATGTAAACTACAATATATTGATAACTTAGTCACTGCAAGAGGGATATGAGCTTCCTCCCTGTGCAACATGATGGGTCCCGAACTAGAACAGGCAATCAATCGATTTGATTGAAAAATGATCGATTTCACTAATTTCGACGACAATAAAAATATGGGAGTGTGAAACACTCATTGACCATCATTCAATCCTGGGCAACGTCAGGTAACTCTGTTAGTTTAAGTATAACTTGCAATTGAATTCAAAAATAAATTTTTATTGATAAATAATTTACTTGATAATTTTTCGTAATTTTTTGATAATTTTACTGTTTTCAATTATGACACATCGATACCATTGGTTTGATTGAAATTCAATATTTCGATTTTTGTTCTTATTCCAAACTCCAGAAATTCATTTTGTATTTTAATCTGCACTATAATATCGAATATTGAGCACCTTTCTCACAGAAGAGGTGCTGCTAGTCTCTCTACTGTATCCTTATTTCCATTGAAGATGCTTGACTGAGCTCCAATCTCTCTTCCTCCTTATAAGATATCCACAGCACGAACTTGTTTCTCAACTACAACAAAAAAAAACTTTCCTCCTTTTCTCTGTTTGCCTAACGTCAGAAGGAACTTCCACAATCAAAGCTTCTTTGCTGTCTGTGAAACATTATCATGGGACTGCTTTTCTACAGATTACAACATGGCCATCTTTAAAATGCAATGAATGTTATGAACAGTCCTGACAAGTAATTGAAGCTCGGTCTATTTCATCAATATTTCTCATCTTCTCATAGTGTTCTTCATCTCTTTAACCTTCATCCTCCCATAGCATTTGACTTTAATAAGTGATGATCTACCAAAAAAAAAAAAAAAAAAAAAAAAAATCACACACACATATCTATAAAATTATACAGCAGAACCCCGGGATTCGGTGACCCCAGGATACAATGCTTTCAGGTTACAATGTGGAATACAACGTTTTTCTGGGCACTGATTACAGCATTTGCCCCCGCCTTACATTGTTATTTATTTATGTTGTTGTTGTTTTTTTATTATATGATGATGATGATGATTATGATTGCAACGTCTTGTCAGACGAGTGCCACTCCCTCAGACATTTAAAATCCATGAGCCCAAATGCCTGAGGGAGTATCTATACAAAGATGATGTTACAGAGTCTTAGCTTTGTACGACAGCTAAGTCTCTCTCTCGGTTCAAAATGTTGAGATCCAGCAAAAAGCAAGAGCAAGATAGCCAGCAGCAAATTAAACTGCAGACCAGCTTAATGCGGGTACTGGACTCCCGCTTTATGGTTTTTTAAATCAGAGATTTGCTTCTCCTAGAAAGGTTGCCTTCACCTCTAGTTCGGGACCCATCATGTTGCACAGGGAGGAATCTCATATCCCTCTTGCAGTGACTAAGTTATCAATATATTGTAGTTTACATTGCACTGTAGAGAATATACTGTTGATTTTATAAAATTTTTATTATATACATGTTTATTATATACTGTACTGTATTTTGTTACTAATTTTTAATGCCGTATCCTGGGGTTCTACTGTATAATATTAGGTAGAAGAAAATTTTACACTGTTTTAAAATAATAATCTATTATGAAAGAATTAGTTTTCAAGAATGATTGTTGTTTTTCGAATAAACATCGTTTTTCTCATCGACCAATGATCTATTTAGCTTTCAAATTGGTCATAGCGCCAATACTTCAGATTTGAATCAAAACATTCTTGACTGGCGTTGCCAATTCCATCAAAATCTCAAATCAGCAATGCATCAAAATATACTGCATTAATCATGAACAAAAATCATAGTCAGATGGATCAACATCTGAAGTATTAGGTGGATGTGTCAAAACTTGCATATCAGCCAATTCTTCAATCTTATAGCTCGTCTTTCTAGTGGTATGCAGTTCTGCTTGAAGGATCACCAATTTCAACTTTTCGATTAAACTGAAGAATCGTGTGAAAATGTTTTCAATTCAAATCCAAAAGGTTAAGATTTTAATTAAACGTTTCTGAATTTTTTTTAGATGAGGATTGGTTATTCGTATTATTTGGATTCTTCGAACTACAGTTCTCATCTTGATTGCCATTTTCACAACGTTTTAGTCGATGTAACTTCCGATCGTCTTCAGGTGTATCCTGTAGAACTAGGGAATGTTTCTGTCAAATTCAGGAATCTGGACCCCGTGGCGCAGAGATTAGAGTACCTGGAAACAATCATTTGTAAAAAGTGATATTCTCCTGAAGGTTGAAGGTTCAATCTTCAGTGTGGGCAACTGAAAATAAAACAATTGCGAATTACTTAGGACCTCTATCTAGTCATGGTTGATGGAATGAGAGCATGTTACCCCCATGAAGTAAGCAAAGGGTTCCGTTGAAAATTCCGTCCAAATTCCCAGGTTCAACAAGATACACCTGAAGAATATCGGAGCTTACATCGACCGAAACGTTGTGAAAATGACACTCAAGATGAGAAGAGTAGTTTGAAGAATCCAAATAATATGAATTTGATTAAATTCGAAAGCTTGCAAGTCGTTGGAAGAAAGTCTAGGAGAATGATCATCTTTTTTTTTTTTGTGGCAGTTGTTTATTTATAATGCAGGATAGAATAGATGTGTGTGTGTGTGTGGGGGGGGGGTATTGCCACCACTAAATTAACTTTATGTTCAACATATCTTTCATTTAGGCAATGTCGTTATGGTTTGCTACTGTTTTAGATCTGTATTTAGATTTACTCTTACAAAAACAAAAAGTCTTATTTTTGTTGTGTAGAATGTCTTATTTATTTATTTACTAACTGACTGCTCGGCGTCGTCCGATCATAAAATATCTTTTTTTTTTTTTTTTTTTTTTTTTAAATTGTATATTCATCCCAAACAAGGCACAGTGGCACTTGGATGTAGAGGGCTACTACCTGGAACATAATTTGCAAGGATATTCTATAGGGAGTTGAGCAGCAAAATGTTTGTTTACATTACACTTGAATTTCTGCATGTCAGTGCAGTCAGGGAAGCAGGAACCCGGAAGGAAATTCTAAAGTCCAGCAGTCCTAGGGAAGAAACTATTAAAGAAAACTTTTTGGCATATAGGGATCTACTGTGTAGGGGTGAGATTTTGCTGCTTGTCGGGGGTATTTATGTTGAGGGGGGTACAAGGGTTTGTAGTTCATCAGAGCACTTACCATTAAAATACTTGTAAAGAATAAATATGAAAGTTTAATTTATGCAGATTTCATATTTATATATATATATATATATGTAGAGTTAGGTGTGTCAGAAATTTCGTGAAAAATATTGAATAATTCCACCCCGTCTTTCCAAGCTTATAACTCCTCGAAAAATCTAATTCAAGCCCTATTTTTTTTTCAATTAAAGGAACAAGAAACAAGGTTTCATTAAAAAAAAAAAAGAAAAAAAAAAAGGTTTTTAAACTTCGGACTTTATAGGTAAATTTCTAAAAAAACACTACTTTTTTGTTTTAAATTTGAATATATTATTTATTGATCTTTTATCTTCAATTTGTGATATATAACACTTTGTTGAGTAAATTAATTATTTACTTTTTAATAGACATTTCAAAATGGGAGGCGTGAATTAAATCGACCCCCTGTCTTTCCAAGCTTATAACTACTCGAAAAATGTAATTCAAGCCCTAATCTTTTTTTCAATTAAAGGAGCAAGGACCAAGGTTTCATTTAAAAAAAAAAAAAAAACAAAAAAAAAAAAAACAACGTGGTTTAAAAAAAAAGAAAAGGTTTTAAACTTCGGACTTTACAGGTAAATTTCTAAAAAGCACTACTTTTTTGTTTTAAATTTGAATATATTATTTATTGATCTTTTATCTTCAATTTTCGATACATAAAACTTTTGTGAGTAAATTAATTATTTACTTTTTAATAGACACTTGAAAAGGGGGGGGTGAATTAAAAAAAACGTTTATCTAAAATATTATATTCGGTTTATTGGAAAGAGCATAAAATTTCACATTGACCCTGAAAATATCGTAAAAATTGAATCGATAGAAAAATTTTGATAGATTTTTAAAGTTTAAAAATTGAAAAATACTGAGCTCGTAAAATTCAATTAATTTCATTACTGTTTTATATATATATATATATATATATATATATATATATATATATATATATATATATATATATATATATATCTATTACTTTTTATACAACTTTAATAGTTTATTTTGGAAGTATAATCCATAAAGAAAATAAACAATCCATTTTTAAAAGAGAAATTATGAGTTTTTTTTTTATATTTTTTTTTTGACACCCCTAACACAGGGGTGTCAAAAATTCCTACAAAAATTCTGATACACCTAGTGTAGAGTCAATTCTCTATCGATTGTTTGATATCATATTGTACTTAATATAATATAGTAGTGGTTTCTAAAGTAAAAACAAATATATGACTTTGGTGCCACCAGCTAGAATCGAAACCAGAAACGTATAGCGTTCCAGCCTTAGTTGTTATCGTTTGAGTTACCGTCAGATGGATAAGAAAAGGTTACAAACGAACTAATTTGCACATATGTAGAAATAACACATTTAATCGACTTACGCCTGTCAAGTTCCAATTTTATTTATTTATTTATTATTATTTGTTTTTTTTGTTTTTTTTTTACAAGTTTGACTCCCTTAGCAACTATTTTTATTAGCTCAATCCCCAGAAAATAACGGTCCACAAAAAATGCAACCATTTGACCCGCTTGGCGCCGCTGTGCTGACTGAGTGCTGCGTGCGACCTTGCGTCTCGGTGGAGATGCACTTTGAAAAAAAAAAAAAAAGATGGAGACAGATAAACAGACCTAGCGAGTTTTATAAATTAGGTTTGTTTGCTGGTAGTATCGTAAGGTTGCTAGAATTTTTAGAAACGCAAATAGCAAATAATGTAGTTTGGGGAGGGGGCGGCATTGCTGTGGAAAACAACAAAGCGATCAATAAATACGCATTAACATATCGTTCAACAAAGAGCGACACGTGCTACAAGCAATTTGGAAAAAAAAAAAAAAAAAAAGACATTAAACCCTTTTTACCATTCCCTTTCCTTTTAGTGTAATTTTATGTCAATTGAGCACATATCACCCACCCAGCCATTTCGCTTTTTTTTTTTTTTTTTGCTTTTTTTACTTATGCCACGCTTTGACTTCTTTCTGCACATACATATGCTTTAAGTTTCACGACCAACAAAAATTGGTTTAATTGTACACTAACAACTGTAGCCGCCCCACCCCATACACACTTTTCCTACTTTCCTAACCATCCTCCCTAGCATACACACCGCCAACGTTGATTCATTTTCAATTTCGAAAAGCATAAAAAATTCTTGTTTTTGCTCGTTCGAAAAAAAAAAAAAGGAAAAGATTTCCCAATGTGGGAATACAGGACTCCTTCTACATAATGAATTATAATCCGTATGAAAAAGTATAAGAAAATTACGCTCCCCAAAAAGAGGGACACTCTAGACTGGATCATAAATAAAAATTATCTCGGTTTAAAAGGAATCTCTCCCTCATCGATAGAGGGCAAATAGTACCTATTTACAATGCCTCCCCACGGGACAGAGTTAGACACCAGAGTCGGTTTTAACGTGGAGAAAAGGTACAAAAATAAAAAGTTGTCTCAGTCGTGAAGGACTGCTCCTCCACCGAATGAGAACAAGAAATGGAAGTGCAGCAATGCAGCATCTGAAAACAGATACTACATTTTGATCTTGGACAAAAAGTAGTATCAGAACAGTTACGACACTTTTCTTCTCGACAAAAGAGAAACAATTCTAATCAGTTTCAATTGAGTCAAAATTAAGAGAAATACGCCAATACGTATGGGGGGGGGGCAGAAGTCATTGCTTGATGAAGCAGAAGTCTTCTAATTTTGCATGAAGTCTTAAGCTTTCACGGCAAAATTAATCTTTTCAGTTTTCAGCGAGAACGGTCATAACAGGGAAAAGAAAGACAAGACAAGACGGAGAGGGGAAGAAGAAAAGGAAAAGAGAAAGTAAAGCGAATGAGGGAAAGAAAAAGAGAAAGAAAATCCAGCTCCCGAAAAAAAATAACTAAATGATGATGATGATGATGAGACCACACATTGATTTTACCGGAAATCCGCTTTTTCTGGATTAAAAAACAAAAAAAAAAACAAAAAAAAAATTTAAACGCGGAATTCCCGCTAATAAACGGAGAATTCACATTACTGGAAAACATTAACTTATTCGTAAAAGGACTAGAAAACTCACAGAAAACAAAGAGGCTGTATTTGTAAGACTGCACTTAATGGTATAAAAAGCTTTCTTATTTTTTATGAAGTATAAAATAAATAATAATAAAAAGATGTTGACATCTCGGTAAAACTATTTTAAAAAAAAAAAAAAGAAGAAAAATCTCATTTTCAACATTAAAAAGAAGAGGTCCTGGATATGACCTTAAACTATATCCAGTGGTGAGGCCCCAGCTTGCGGGCTTTGGGGAGTGTGGAACCACCCTTTAATTGCCATTGCTCCCAGGTCCACTCTGACCTGGAGTGGTAGTACCTGTTAGGGTCCCAACTATGGGTTAAATAAAAACCGACTTGAAAACAACAAATATATTCTATTAAAATTTTTTTTTAAATCCTTGGATTCGGCATGAAATAACCCGTAAAGGGTTGATATGCCGTAAAACAAAAACAACCAACCAAAAAGAAAAAGAAACCCACACAACTTAAGCACTCCGATTCAAATTTTTAACTAGCTTAAAATATTTTTGAAAAGAAAAAACTATCCTACAATAAATCGTTTTAAAAACAGAAAGATCGATGCCTCCGTTCGGTCTCGAAAGACAAAGGATACCCTCTGTAGTGGCAGCTGTGCAGGAAATTGTGAGGCAAGGGTTGCGCAATCCTCAACCACACCTCTCCTGAATCGACACTGAGTCCAGTGACAAGAAGTCAAGGACGACTGGAAACAATGCCGAGATAAGCGGAGAGCACATACAGCACCTAGAAGTCCCAAATGGTCACCCATTTAGTACTGGCCAGGTTCAACGTTGCTTAACTTCGGTGATCCAGCAGGAACCGATGTGTCAACGTGATTATGCCATACAAAAAGAGAAAGATATTCTTTAATAATACAACAGGAATCTTTAAAAACAAAGACCCACCCGCACACTAGTTTTCAATATCAACTTAACACAAAATTGCCATTTAATATTTATATATAAGTTAGAAATGTGTGTAACATAGCGCAGACGCACATATACAAATGCATGTGAAATGATGTCACCGGTAAAGAAAAAATAAAAACGTTAAAAAGGAGATCACGTTAGAGAAAGGATAACGTTCGAGATCACGTTAGAGGTGTGAATGACGCTCGAGAAGAAGATCACGTGACAGCGGTCACAGCGGTAACGTAACAATGGGGAAATAAATTTTCGTCGTACAACAGAGAAAAGGCGAGTTGAGGTTCTTTTCTATGTTTTTGTCTGCTTTGCGACTGAAGCTTACAACGTATGGTTCTCGGACAACGTTGCATGTGTATACGATTGTATGTGAAGGATTCACTCCTAAACTCAATAACAGATCGTTATGAATTCTGCACGCTCGTTAGTTAAATAACATAGACCAATAGGGTTGATTTCGAAGTTTTGTATAAATTTTTTTGCTTGTTCATATCACGTTGGGAGGGGGGGGAGCACCATATTTGTAGCGGGGGGGGGGGGGGACAATCCAAATAAAAATTAACAAAAAAAAAAAAAAAAAAACATCTGCCATAAAATGGTTCTTTACAATCCAACGATTCCATCATAATGGCATCTAAAATGGAACTGTCATTTTTATCTTAAAGCCAAAGTTTTAGAATTACAAAAACAATGGTAAAAATAAAATAAATAAATAAAAGATAACAACAATGGATGCTGCTAAAATCGGTTAATTCAATCGTTGAACAAAAAAAATATAAAAATGCAATTTCAAACTTAAACGTGACAGACTATTGAACAAAGACAGCATTATTTTTTTTATTTATTATCTGTAGCAGGAACAGTAGCACCAATGATGATACCAAGGGGTCCAGGGTATAATGACTTATCGTTAATAATAAATAAAAATGGGCGTGAAATAAATTGAGAGAGAAAATAAAAGGAACAAACCAAGTTATATGTCCATCAACGTTTCGTCTTTATTGTAAAACTTCTTCTGGATGAATGAACTAAATAAATTTATTTATTTTTATTTCAATTTATTCATCCAGAAGAAAGTCTTACAATAAAGACGAAACGTTGATGGACATGTAACTGGGTTTGTTCCTTTTTCATCTCTCTATCTCGTTGAAATACTATTTCCATTATTCTCATTATCACACACACACACACACAAGAATAATGAGATGAATTAGATCACAGATTAAGGAATCTTGTGGTTTCAAGTTTTACAAAATACTTTAGGAGGGTAATCTTCTTTTACATTCTTCTATATATATAAACTAGCGGGGGGCACCCGGCGTTGCCGGGGTGCTTGTATGTGTGTGTGTTTTTGGGTAAATAAAAAGAAAAATCGTTAGTTGTTAAAAAAAACAAAAAAAAACGAAGCCTTGACGCGCAGTTGGAAAATAATAAAGTGTGAAAAAAACCCCAAAAAAACATGCGACCTGGCAGGTGCCCATTTTTGTCGAGTTAATGACGTGAACTTTGAATGTGGGACAGTGTTTTATTTACCGCGAGTCTGTTGGCTTCTTTTTTTTTTTATACGAAAAAGCTTAATAATGCACATGCGGCGATCGTAAGCAATAGCTATTCAGCAATTAACATTTTCTGTGGGACAGTTTTTAATGAGATCAATAACCAGGTTTGTTTGTTTTTATCTAATTTTGGGGAAAACCAGCTCCCTGTTTAATAGGGGGAGTTAGGGGAATGAAAGCAACCGTCTGATATGACGAAGCCGACATTGACTAAATGTTACATCGCTTTCTAGAGACCCCTAACCGTGGGCTAGGATTCGAATCGAGTTTTGCTTTTTTTATACCGAAAAACAAAAGCAACACGTGCCGTTCCGAAAATGTTGAATATTTAACATTTCAAAGTCAGGCAAATTAAATAGAGAGGCGACCCCCCTAGTTAAGTCGTAGATATTATCATTTAGACGTGATATAAAAAGTTTTAAAAATAAGCGACGGCCTCGAGAATCCGCCAGAAAAAAGCCTTTTGAAGACATACACAAAAAGTGAACATACATACATACATACACATTTTCGCTTTTATATATATAGAGAGATAGAAGGCAAATGCAGTGCGCGCATTTTTGTATGTCCAAAAAAGGCTTTTTTTGCCAACGGTCCAGGGGTCGTTACTATTGCTTAGAAGTGTTTATATACTCACTAGATAATAATATCTATGATTTGGGAACACGCGTCTTTTACAAAATTATTGCTAATTTGGCTTCTCATGTGTTGATTCGGCTTTTTTTTAATTTGGATTGCCCCCCCCCCCTCTGCTACAAATATGGTGCCCACCCACCAACGTAATATGAACAAGCAAAAAAATTTATACAAAACTTCGAAATCAACCCTATTGGTCTATTTTATTTAACTAACGAGTGTTAGGTGCAGAAGTTCTTTTCTATGTATTTGTCTGCTTTGCGACTGAGGCTTACAACGTATGGTTCTCGGACAACGTTGCATGCGTATACGATTGTATGTGAAGGATTCACTCCTAAACTCATTAACAGATCGTTATGAATTGTATAGAATTATATTGAATGTTCATATTTACTGTCTTTTAATTCAGTTTTATTTGATGATACTTTAAAAATTGTCCATCAGTGCAATTTTGCTATTATAAATGAGTCAATGTTAACTTTTCACACCTAAAAAATGAAGACTGAAATTAAATTAGAAATAATTGTACTTTTACTTCCTATTCTCTTTCACAAAGAGTGATGAAAGCATCTTTTGTGACGATTTACTGATTGTTTTGTGTGAGTTGGTTTCAAATTGGCATTTTGTAAGTTACACGCGTTTGTGCTCCTTCACCCTCAGCAGGGTAGTGCATATTGTTTATTCTGCTTCACTATCATCAGTGAAAAGTAGATGTAGAATCCAATTCTAAATATGTTTTCTATGCTAATCTTTTAAAATTAATATTTGCATCGTGAGTCTAGGAAAGTAGGCATACACAAGTTTTTATCATTTAGATAGGATGAAAATCTTTTTTCCATTGATAACCTGAATTGTTCAACAATGGTAAGAAGGATTCTACTGAAGTTAGAAATACTAGAATTAGATTGGACAGCTTTTGACAGAAATAGCCTCACAGCTAAATTTGTAGGTATTATCATTGATATGGTTGAAGTTCTGTGACTTGCTTCTTTGGTGATTTCTTCAAATGGACTCAGGAACTGGATATTTTTTTCAAACAACTTACCAACGGGGACTTGTTAAGATAAGAATCTTATGAACAGCACACATTACAAGAGCTTTTCGTTGTTCTTAATTTATTCTCATCATATAATATGTTGAATTCCACCATGTGGTCACACCTTGAATGAGTTTGTTTGCCCAAATTAAGCTGATCCTGTATTTTAGTTAATTTACTAATTGCTAATAGAAAGCGATTAAAGTGAGAAACTGTATTTCTGTTCGATGTAATGGCTGTCTTCACAGCCTGAGTTACAATGTATGTTAGTTATTCTAAATCACATTCCCTGATATTAGGAAACCATATTTGTTCCTGAATCCTGCAAGACTAAGAAAACTTTATTGAAGATTTTATACTCAATCAGAACATTTTGCAATTCTTCACTTATTCTTGCACCTGTTTGTGTACCAGGGAATGGAACAACTTTAAGCACAGCTCTGCACTATTCAAAGTTATTTGAAAGCCAATGACCTGTCAAACTCAGAAAGGGAGCATTATATGTTGTAGCTGTCCAAATGTCTGTAGTTCATAAAATGCCACTAATTTCAGCAGGAGACAGTTGAATTTTTGTTTTACTTTTGTAAATACATCGAAAATTATTTTGCAGTGAAGTACTTTTTTGATGGAATGTTGTAATTTTAACAAAGTTTTGCAATAAACCTATTAAATTCAATGTCAGATGTTACAGAATATGGTTTAATATCAACAGCAATCATTTCTATTATCAGATAATTAAATTCTTGTGATCATTTATATCCGAAACTTTGTTTAGGCTAATATTGATTCTATAGTAGTTTGGTGTTTCGCTGGATGCTAGTAGTTTCTGCAACTTGTTCTTGCAATGTCTGTCTCTGAATATTCATTGTGTTTCTATTTCTTATCTGAAACTTTTGCTTCTTTTGAATGAACCTTCCTAAGATGTTTTAACATATTAGTTATTGTAAAAGTTTTTGTTGATTTGCCATCCTTTGATGTAAACATCTTGCTGCTCAACTCCCTACATAGTATCCCTGCAACTTATGTCCCTGATAGTAGCCCCCTATATCAAAGTGGCACTGTGCCTTGTTTGAGGTGAAATTTTAATTTAAAAAATGTGAACGATTGACATAACTTGCAGGCAGCTGTATTCTTATTCTTAGGATTGACATCAAAATACTTCCAGCAGAAACTGGTTGCCATAATGGTAGAAGATTGTTGTCAATATTTAGTTCATTTTTTACATATTGAAATTACTTATGTCTGATATCAAATTAATAATTTATCTCAAAATATACATCATCTAACCCATAAAAAAATAAAAACATGTAATGGAAGCAACAATCCAAAAATGAGGAACAAGAGTATGACTGATGAAGAATGCTTTATTTTCTGTTCGCACATCGTCTCAATCCCTCAACATTAAAACTGAAAGATAAAGTAATAATTTTATTCAATAAATTTTCACTGGTAAGCAAAACTTGTCTTCGTTTATAGCATCATTAATATTAGTATCATTTATGATAACAAAATTTGCTGATAAATCGGCACTATAAAACCTATTAATTGGTCGATTAATCGGTAACCGGACAATTATAATCAGTACATCCCTACTAAAAACACTGCCAGACGCATAAACTACATTTGTGTGAGATTTCAAAAAGGTAGGCCCAGACGTTTAGGAATCGATAGGGAATGAACTCATGCACACAAAGACAAAGTTCATTTTATATAATACTAGAAATTTAAAAAAAAGTAGCCGTGTGAGAGTTTTCTTTTGTAAATGTTTCAATTTTTTTTTTTGTTTAAATAAAAAAAGTATTCATATCTTTCTTTTATTACAATTCCTCAAAGTAGCGTTTGTTTCAACGTCTTAAATTCTCGTATGAAACAAAAAAAAATAATAATCTCAGTAAAATGGAGTTATCGCGCTCAAGCCAATGACGAGTTCGAGAAGAAGGCCAAACAATGTACTATTATAACCGATAAAATCAACATCAGAAAAAGTGATAACTCAGTTTTATTTGAGAATAATAAGAATTGCTTTTTTTTTTTTAACAAGGTGGTTACCACTCATCAAGGCCCGTAAGCCACTCGGGGATAAGGGTCATTGCGTGTACAGTACGTTAGTATTGGGGATTTGATAAAGTGTCTTACTTAACGGAGCAGTTCGTCAGGAATTTGTTAATGTTGGACTTGAAGACATCCAGGTTGTAGTCCGGTGGGAAACAGGCAAACGGAACAGAGTTCCACAGGTGTGTACTTCTAAGAAAGAAGCTTTGTTCATGGAATCTATGTTTTGGTCTTGGCACAGATAAAGAGTGAGGAAAATTTTTGGCAGTGGTTTCAGCTAGATGGGTGTTTTTTGTGAAAAATTGGTGAGGGGGGACCAGAGATTGGAGCTCAGACGAGCACTTGCCATGGAAGTAACGATAAAACAAAGATAGGCTCGCAACGTCTCTCCTGTGGGAGAAAGGTTGCAGGGAAGTTTAGCAGCTCCTGCCCAGATATGGCAGCAGTACTCCATCCTTGGACATACTTGGCTTTTATATAGATAGAGAATTGCATCAGCAGTGAGATATCTTCTGGAGTGGTAGAAGGATCCTACCATTTTTCCAGCGACCTTGGCAACAGACTTGATGTACGTGTTCCATTTCAGGTCAGGAGTAAAGGTCAAGCCCAGAAGCTTATCAAAACATGGAGCTTCCCCTAGATGAGAGCCATCCATTTAAATTGATGCCAGATGGGGATCAGAGCGTTGATGATGTAAAGATAGGAGCTTGGTTTTAGATGCATTAAAAGTAACCAGCCACCTCTTCCCCCACTGTACCGTGCGTTCAAGATCAGAGGAGAGAGAATCAGAGAGAACTTTGTCATTTATGGCCTTTGCTGTGTTGCCATAGATGGTCGTGTCATCAGCATAGATGTCAACAAATGATTTAAGTATGTGTTTTGGGAGATCATTGATGTAGATCAGGAAGAGAGTTGGGCTCTTTCTTACAAATTTATTTTTTATTTATTTATCTTTTTTGTATTATTTGGATTGTTTGGACTATTATTCTCATTTTGGTTGTTTTTTCCACAACGTTTTGGCCGATGTAACCTCCAATCATCTTCAGGTGCATTCACACTGGATGTTATTGGTGAATAGTGAAAATTGTTTGTTTTTTTGCTTTCCCAAGGAACATAACCGTAAAAAATTCCAAACACAAATAGTGCCAAGTCTATTTTTTTAAAATAAATCCGAGTCTATTCTGTTTTTTTTTTTTTATTTTTTTTTTTATATGACGTTTTTGAGATGAGAACTGATAATTATTATTTTTTTTTGGACTATTGTTTTATCTTGATTATTTTTTTCCACAACGTTTTGGCCGTTTGAATTTCTAAAGGCTATGTTCGATGGAAAAGCAAAAAAACAAACATTTTTGCATTATTCACCAATAACATCCAATGTGAATGCACCTGAAGATGGTCAAAGGTTACATCGACCGAAACGTTCTGGAAAAAACAACCAAGATGAGAACAATAGTCCAAACATTATATTTTTACTTTCTGAATAAGTTTAAAAAATGTGTAAAGAAATCTATAAATATAAAAGCGAAAATGTATGTATGTGTGTTCGCCTTTTCTGTATGTCTACAAAAGGCTTTTTTCAGAGAAGCGGTCAGTCGGTTCACAACTTCTTAAGACTTTTTATATCACATATAAATCATAATATCTCCGAGTTAACAACGGAGCTCGCCTGTCTATTTAATTTGCTCGACTTCAGAAAGATACATATTCAACATTTGTCGCTCGCCGCATGTGGATTAGGCTTTTTTTCTATAATAAAAGCGACACTAATTTTGGCGGCATTTTTCCGGTCTCGATCGCTGGAAATGTCCAAAAGCAATCAATGTGGAAATATTATTTCCTTATATCAGAAGACAATTGCTATTCAATTTCGACAAGTGGAGCTGTTTCCCCCTACCCCCAACATCTTGGGGGGGGGGGAGCATTCCGCACTAAATGATACCCCGCAGTCAAAAGTTGACCTCATTAAGTCATTAAAACGTGCACCTGCTAATTTAAGTAATTAAATAAATTCAAACGTGTTTCCGTTAGCATCTCGCGGTGGCCCAATGGTTAACGTCACACTCTTTATTTTTTTTTTCACACTTTAATTTACAACTTTGCCTCAAGGGTTCGGGTTCGATCCTCATACTTACCTACCAAAACATTTTTTTTTTTAATTTTACCCCCCCACCGGAGTTTTGATTTACCCAAAACCACACACACCTCAAAACACCCGGGCAACGCCGGGTCCCCTCGCTAGTAAAACATAAAAGCTAAAATTGCTTTCTTAGATATCCGGACAATGCCAGATCGGGATAGCTAGCAAAATAAATAAATAAATAAATAAATAAATAAATAAAAGAGCTTTAACTTGACTAAACCAAATCTCTATATGTTGATATAAGCCAAATAAGATGCTTATGCCATAAATGAACTTCGGTTCTTCAATTACAGCATAGAAAGAGATATTGATTGATCTTTGCGGTATCTCATATTGATATCGTTAAATTATACGTTGCTCAGGTTTGCTTCTGCATCTCGGTGAGGTGGAGGGTGATGGAGTCAGGTATTTCATATTTTTTACCTGAATCATTAGCAATAAACTGGAAAGTTAGAGTAGCAGAACGTTTTTTATAATGCGATGCGTTCGTTCAGTCTCAAGAGACAATGGATATGCCCTGTAAGAGCAGCTGTACATGTAATTGTGAGGCAAGGGTTGTGCTATCTCCAACCACACCTCTCCTGAATCAGCACTGCTTAAGTCTAGTAACAAGGAGAAGTGCTAGACGACAGGGAACAATGCCGAGATACGCGGAGAGCATATGCAGCAACTGGAATTCCAAAATGGTCACCCATTTTGATACTGACCAGGTTCAACGTTGCTTAACTTAAGTGATTTAACAGGAACCAGTGTGTCGATGTGAATTATAATTATAATAATGACTACTAGCAGAACCTGTGGAAATTCCACAGTAATTGAAAATTTTTCCAACACATTATGAATAAAATGAATTAAAAACATAAAATAAAACAAATAACGAATTTAAAACAATTTTTAAGCAAATCCTTTTTTTTTTTAAAGCTAAAAAGAATTAATTATAAAAATTTAGATTTAGAATTTTTTTTTCAATGAAAATTCAACACACAACACATTGTTTTTTGTTTTTTTTTCTGAATAATTTTTTATAAATTATAAAGGAGAAGATGTCGATTCACTTGAACATTTTTTTTTCAAATTTTAAAAAGATACTACAATAATAAAAAAAAAACTGACAGTCTACTCTCAACATGACTTTTTAAATTATATAATAAAATAGCCAATTTGAAACCGTAAACAGACAGCCACTTTTTTTTTAAAAATTTTTGAAGAGGAAATGGTTTTAATAATTTTTAACTGATAAAGAGCGACTATAAAGGGAGGTGATTCGTTTCTTACTAATTAATGCTCGCGATGTTATTTTTTTTGTGTGTGCGTGACACTGGACATATGGACAAGTAAATTAATATTTAAAAGACGTTAATGATCGACTTCAAATCTTAATGAGGTTTGAAAGTTTTGAGATGAAGATTAATAATTTGTATTTTTTCAGATTAGTCAGACTACTGTTCTCATCTTGCATGTTAATTCTCACAATGTTCCAACCTTCAAATGTGACTTGTAAAACTCAGAATTTTTTAACCAAGCCATTTATGTAATCCATGGCGGTAGATTGTTCTGGTTCTATCATCCATAACTGGACCTGTGATGCAACTAATAAAATACTAGGTAATAATTAGTTCCAAGTGACTGTTTTCTGAAAGGTGAAAGTTTAATCGTGATATGCAGAATATAATTAAGAATTACTTAACATTTCTACCTGGTCATGGCTGACGGAGCAAGAACAAGGTCCCCCTTCACGAGTGAAAAATTTACTTTCACCATGATTATGACGTGCAAAATTTCGAAAATATTCAAAGAGTGATGATTGAGAAAAATGAGAACAAACAAATGGATTTTGGGATCAATTTTACCCCTATAACGCCCCCTAGGGAGGCAACCAGGGTTATCCCAGAAAATCCATTCAGGCAAAAATTTACTTTCATCCTGACTAATGTTTGTGCAAGATTTCAAAAATATTCAAAAAGTAGTTATTGAGAAAAGTACGAACGGACAAACGGGAGTGAATTACTAGGTCCAATCTCTCCATTGTCATGAGACTCATAAGCTACCCTGGTGGATTAAATATGCTAAGTTCAAAATTCCCAAGTTTTTACAGTTTGGCAAGATTTTCCTGAAGTTGGAGGTTGCATCAGTTAAAACGTTGCGAGAAGAGTAGTTCGAATAATTCAATAATACAGAGCATGTATTACGCTCCTGCCGAACTTGGGGGAATTTTGTCTGCAAGAATCCTTGGCGCAGTGGTCAGAGTACTTGAAAAAATCAAATGCAAAAAATAATATTTGCCTGAAGATTGAAGCTCAATCCTCATTGTGGGCGACTGAAAAATACAATTGCAAATTACTTAGAACCTCTATCCAGTCATGGTTGACAGAACACGAGCATGCTACCCCCGTGAAGTAAATAAAAGGTTCAGCTCGAAATTCCATCAAAAATCCTGAATTTGACAGAAACATTCCCAAGTTCGACAAGATATACCTGAAGAAGGTCAGAGGTTACATCAACTGAAATGTTGTGAAAAATAACACTCAAGATGAGAACAGTAGTCCGATGAATACAAAAAATACAAATAACTAATGCTCATCTCAAAAATTCAGAAACGTGTATTATGTTCCTTTATTCGTTAAAAGAATATTCCTTTACTGCTGGACTTCATGGATCTCTTGTATAGTCTGTCACATCATGTTTTTATTTTTTATTTCCTCTATTCTTTCCTTTAAAAGAGCATTGGTTATTTTTTAAACTCTGTTTAATCTTCTAAGTGTCCAAAGATTTTTTTAACTCGTTTCTTTCCAGGCGTGTTGGAGATACTCGATTAATCGTTTGGTTTACATATCAGTAGTTTAAGACACTACCGGGCATGCGCATTGAGTTACTGGAAATAATAAAGAACACCCGATGACAACTAATGAGATAACAAGATTCACGGGCAATATGAACAGGAACAAATACATTGAAGACATTGCTAAGGCTGCTGCAAAGAAGGTGGCTTCCCTCTATCATGCTAGAAGACTACTCACACCTGAGAGTATCCTGTACCTCTACAAAGCCACCATTCGCCCATGCATGGAGTATTGTTGCCACATCTGGGCTGGTGCATCTGCCACTAGTCTCTCACTCTTAGATAGGGTTCAAAAAAGAGTCTTCAACCTAATAGGTTCCACTTTGTCAACTAAGCTCCAACCCCTGTCCCATCGCTGCAATGTTGCAGCCCTGTGTCTGTTTTACAAATATTTTAATGGAATGTTCTCTGATGAATTTGTTGCACTTGTGCCTCCTGGACATACATATCCCCGACAAACCTGCTTAGCAACAAAATTTCACTCTTTCACTGTTGATGTCCCTAGATGCTAGAAAGCTTTCAACAGTATTTTTTTTACAAACTGCCCCAGTGTAATATAAACACCCCCAACCACCCCATGTTAAGAACGACTTTCGAAATACCCCCCCAAAACCTCCCATGTTAAGATCGGGTTGAGAGGTGTTTATTCCGAAAGCCATTCTTAACACAGGGAAGTTGGGGTGTTTATAACACGCTGGTGCACGTCGTAAATACTTACCCTTTCTACTCTAATAATTTTTTTTCCTCGAACAGCTAGACTTTGGAATTCCCTTTCTGCTACCTGTTTCTCTGACTGTACTGATATGCAAAAGTTTAAATGTAATATAAACCAACATCTTGTTTATCTTTCCTCGGCCTGGTTCCAAATAGTAGCCTCTTACATCCAAATGGCGATATAGCTTGTTAGAGGAGTAAAAAAAAAAAAAAAAAAATGAAAAAAATGTTAGCCATTTATTTTCCCAATAGTTCTTTTTTTCATATCGATCTTCTCCTTGAGAAGGTACATCAAACCAAATTTAATATCATTGTAATAATTATTGGTGTCATTGAATGCTTTCTCGTGATTTCCCATCAAAGTGTTGATTTGCCGTTTCTTTCAGTTTCATGAATTTCGTAATTTAATGAATTTACTATGACTTATGGAATACGAGTTGTAGGCAACACAAGAAAAGAAAAACTTTGTTAAAACAATTTTTTCTATTAGATGTCGCCATTTTTATGAAGGAGTGTACAAGGCATGTTTGGAATTAACTTGAACTGTTGACTGATGATAAAAAATATTGTAAGAAGCACAGTATCGACATCCACCATTTTCCTATGAGATATCTAATAAACAGTCTAATTGTTAGATATTGGAATATCAACCCTTTTCCGGTTATTTAATGCCGATCCCAGTAATTTTGGTAAAAGCTGTTATAGTACTAGTTTATATCTTCAAATATATATATATATATATATATATATATATATATATATATATAGAGAGAGAGAGAGAGAGAGAGAAATTAAATATATATATCTATAAAAGTGACAATGTGTGAGGACACTTATCAACCTATATATACTTAATGGATTTCTGATCTACAGACTTGAAATTTGGTATATAGGATATTCAGACAGGTGGAAAATTTTAATCAGTTTTCATCTGGAAAAACGGGCTGCTAAGGGATTAACAATGATAGATTGGTACGGGGGGGGTCGTTGAATTTTTATCTGTTTGTTAACTGTTCCCTGAATGCACATGCATGAATGGTTCATATGACCGATTCATTATGTTAAAAATAAGTAGGTTTGAAAACACTTTTTAAATGATCGTGTCCAGCTGGCCTAATGGTTGTCGTACTTGATTCACTGTCTTTAGGTTTTAGCTTTGATCCCAGCCAGCAGTATTTTCTTTTTTTTTTTTTTTTTTTACTTACAAGAAGTGAATTGTTTAGAAAAAACGTAATACTCGCATGCACATGTCTTAGTTTCTGTATGAATTAAAATATAATATTTATGCGTATTTTACAGCCGGGCAACTCTGGACGACCTGCTAGTCAATCTATATAATGCATATAAGTCAATACCTCATCTCAGAAATATTATCAAAAAGAAAAAAAAAACTAACACCAAAATAAATTCAAATGGGAAAGACTAAACTAAAAGATTTCATGAGAACCATCTCCAAGACAGAACCATCGTGTCGGAAATGAACAAATTCGTACCGAAATAGAGACCGCTCAAGTCGAGAGATAATAGACGAACCATAATAATAGAACGACCAGATGTAACGCGATCATCCATGGGCAATCACGGTTGGAATGGATTCTTGTCCAATACGTGCAGACATTGAACAAGTCTGAGAGTGAAGAAACGAGGCAAATTCAGTCTTAAATGAACAATGGATAGTGACGTCAAGTGATTTCGTATCCAAAAAAATCTCAATGAAAAGACTGCATTCAACTGAAATTGAAAACTGCTCTACGATTGCGTCAGTTTCAATGTTAGCACAATTCTTTAAAGCAGTGGTTCCCAACCACTGTGCCGTAGCACACTAATGTGCCGATGAATGATTACTGGTTTGCCGCTAATAGATAATAGCCAGAAGCTATTTAATTTCATTTTGTTTAATAAAAACATTGGATTTCTAAATCATGATGACACCACTCAATTCCAACCCTAAGTAAAAAAGCCATCAAAATCTTACTGCCATTCTTAACTTCGCACCTATGTAACCTAAGAATGTCTTACTTGAATAATGTTAAAAATAAAAACGTGAAAGATTTAAAAATATTTGAAGAAGAGTGAAAAGTGTCTTTCACACATTCGTCCACATATTGCAGCAGTAGTTAAAATACACCAGGCATAATTATCACATTGACATTCACCATTATTATTCTAATACCAGATACTGAAGACAAGACTTGTTGATTTATGTTAATAAAAATTCTCATTATATAATCTTTGTTTTTTTATTTATTTTATTGCAAAAAGGTTTTAAGAGTAGAAAATACTACTTTTTTAATGATAGGTGTGCCACGAAAATTTCAATAAACTCAATAGTGTGCCGCCATGTAAAAAAGGTGAGGAACCACTGCTTTAAAACAACTGGTTTTAAAATTGGTTCATTCCATCTTCCTGTTTTAAAGATGATGATCAGCATCATTGTATTCAGTTTTACGAGGATTGTTCCAAAAGTAAAGCCTCCAATGTGTGTGTGCTTTTTTTTTAACTCAAAATGTTGAAGAGCTACAAAGACGGGAGTGGTACCATCAAAACAAGTGGCGTCTTGTGCATCAGAATTATTTTTCTACATAGTCACCACCATTCTCAGTCCACTTCTGCCAGAGAATTCAAAGACGCATCTGTTTCCGACATGCATCCACAGCGGATTGCTTTTCTTAGAGTCTCAAACTGTCAAAATCTGCAACAGAGAGGCGAAACTTTTTTTCAGGTCACGAATGCATAAGTTTAGTCAACATAACAAATGCAATTTGCAATCCCCTCTGATCCATTCAGGCAGAATAAAAAAATAAGAGGCATAACTTTATAGAGCACACTCGTATATACCGACATGTGTTAAACAACTTTAAGAAACTGACTTCCAAACATATCTTTAACCAGATTTGTATCCTTTTCTCCCTCAAGTCTATATTTATTTCCATCCATATTTTCCTTGGTTTTCCTCTGTGAACTAACCCTCCTACCTCTATTGTTCTATATCTACAAACCCAAGAACTCTAACCCATTCTCTCAATGAGAACAAAGTCTCATTTTCTGTACACATCTTCCTATACTGTCCAGAATTAATTTTCCTCTGAGGTCATCAGATCTAATTCCATCTTTAAGACTTATATTACACATCCATTGTATGAATCTCGTCATTTCTACTCATACAATGCATGTTCTCAACCCTCATTGGTCAGATTTCACTTCCATCTATAATATAAATCTCACTTGTCTGTTTAAATGTATGTATGTATGTATGTATGTATGTATATCTGCCTAAAACTTTCAACAGAGGCAACGGATTTTCACGAGATCGGTATCATTTTCAAGCTCGACCCTTCGAACGACAAATATCGAAAAATTGGCTAAAAACATTAATTACTTCTTTCTCAATGGGCACTTTTCTACAGGGAGGGGGGTCGCTTTTTTCGCTGATATTTTCGAAAGTCATCCTCTCTTTTCGATTGACTAGCTTTAATTTAAACCTACGTCACTTTTGGTTTGGCAACGGGTGCAACAGCAAAAACGTCACTTTTTTTGTGTGTGTTCTTTTTCTCCTTCACAGACGGGTTCGAACTTGCCTGCCTATTATCTGTTTTTTTTTTTTTTTTACCTCAACACACACCTCCAAACACCCGGGCAACGCCGGGCACCTAGGCTAGTATATCATATGCACACACATGCCTAATATACTCTACCCTTAGTCAATAATGGAATTTGAGCATAGCATACCAAAAGAAAAACATCTTGAGCATAGCAGACTAAGAGAAAATCCCCAATCTTGAGCATAAAAAATTTAAAAAAAAATGCTATTTCAATTTTGAGCATAGTAGACCAAAACAAAAATATCTTGAGAATAGCAGACCAAAAGAAAAACTATATAATAATGATATGACCCAATACAACCACGAACAATAACGTTGATTATTACGAACACCAGCAGGATCCAAGAGCAATCTGTGAAGTTAGTATTTATTTGCTTCCCCACGAAAGCAAAATGTGACACAAGGTCGTTTTTAATGTTGGGGGAAAAAAAAAAAAAAAAAAAAAAACAAGCAAAAGGGCCACTCTGGTAGGGACCAAAAATAATTGTCATAGTGTAGAGGGTTCCCTTTCCATTGACCAAGACAAATTACCTTAAGAGTAGCATCTTGGCCCGAAAGCCAAGAACACAAAAAAAGGCAAACTTTTTTTTCCCTACTCTTGAATGACTGTGTTGTCTTTATATAGCTCTTGGGTGAGTGCATTCTTGTATTTCAAGGGGTGTTCAGCGAAAGCATGTACACACCGTTTTTGATCGCTTCCATGCATGCCTGTCACAAACTGGAAGTCAAAAGAACTGGCAAAGACCTTGTTATATCCCGTTTTGACGGTATATAATAACATGACAAAATACGCCGAGTGGAATGCGTAACAAAAAGGTTTATTCGTACTTCGAAAATAATACACAATACAAAATGGCTGCTCGCCTTGAAGTTGATATACGCGTAAATGAAGGTAAAAGAAAAAAGTAACTTAACGTGTGTGAGCGGAACGCTCGTCCTGGGAGCTTGGTTAATCCTGACTACACTTGGAGAGTGTAAGACGCGAGATGGTCGGACTAGTGCGTACCACTGAACTGACCCCAAGACAATTCAAGACGCTCTTTTATACACCGTTTTGTATCCGGTGCTATCCGTAATTATGTCCCTTATAACACCTCCCCCTGAAGCTGAAATCTTCCCGATTTTAGCTTTAATATCGCTTCCTTTTAGGATCAGGACTTAAACGCCTGACGACTTTCCTTTTACGTGTGCTCTTCCTTTTGGTCAGAGTTTCCTTTGGTAAAGAATTCTGTTCAGCCCGTGCGGTATGTTCAGGAGATACATACAGTATACCCACCGGTTTTGGAATGTCAAATGTGTCGCACAACGTTTCCATTGGAATTTCCTCTGTATTTTCCGAAATTCTGGAACGGATTTGATTAACATGTCTTTTACAGACAAAACTGGGACCTTGAATAGTATAGACCATGTTCCCAATTCTTTTCTTAACAATACCGTCCACCCAATGATTTTTTCCATTCTGAAAATTTTTAAAATAAACTTTATCTCCTGGGGAATAGCACTTTACATTAAAGTTTTCTTTTCTGGTAACTTTCTTTTTATCCGGTAGAAGTCTATCGAAAATGGATCTAATTTTTCTGGCAAACATAAGTTCTGCAGGGGATGAATTTACATCATTGTTTGGATTTGGGGTTACTCTGTAGATCGCTAGAAATGTTTGTATTGTCCGCTCATCTGTGTCAATGTTCATGTTTTTCCTTAATGCCCGCTTAAACGTGTCCACAAATTTATCTGCCAACCCATTCGACCTAGGATGGTAAATAGGCGTCGTGATGTGCTATATATCCAGTGAGTTGCAGAATTCTTTAAATTCGTAACCTGTGAATGCTGTACCATTGTCACTCACTATGGTCTTTGGTACACCAAACCGGCTGAAAATTTCGTCAAGTGCACTTACAGTATTCCTTGCTGTTGGATGTCTGATCTTGAATATCTCCGGCCATTTGGAGAAAGAGTCCACTACAATTAAGTAAAAAAAACCTTTCAGGGGTCCGGCATAATCAATATGTAGTCGTGACCAGGGCAAGTCCGTCTTCGGCCACGGGGTCGTTTTTACAGGCGGATCTCGGGCTGCTAACTGACATCCTTTGCACGCTTTGACACAGTTTTCCACCTCTTTATCCATACCAGGCCAATACACGTAACCTCTAATTAGGGATTTCATCCTTGAAATGCCAGGATGACCTGTGTGAAATTCGTTTAGCATTCTTTTTCGTAATACCTGTGGAATTACGATTCTATCGGCATACATAAGCACATCTTCGCAAATGGAAAAAGGTGTAATTTCTCTTGCCATCTTATTTCTTTCCGTCCGTCTTACTTGATTTTTCATTTGCTTTATAAAAACGTCTTTTGCAGCTTCTCTTTTAATCTCTTCTAGAGTTACCGGGAGTTCACGGATCATATTGCATATTGAATTTGAGCATTCGCTTTCATCTTTAAGAGCTGCAATTACCGTCTCTTCGAAACTTTCATTTCTTTTTGGAATCAACCTTGACAGTGCATCCGCGTGTCCTAACTTTTTTTGATGACACATGCTCCATCTTAAACTGATAGTTTAAGAGAGTTACAGCCCATCGCTGTAGTCGATTTGCAGTATGCGTAGGGATGCCTTTCTTCGATCCAAATATCGTGATTAGTGGTTTATGATCCGTCTGTAATATGAAGTTTCGTCCATGGAGAAAACGGTTAAACTTTTTGACTCCAAATGTTATTGAGAGAGCCTCCTTTTCAATCTGGCTGTAGTTTTTCTCAGCTGCAATCAAAGTTCTTGATGCGTGAGAGATTGCTTTTGTTGTTCCATCCTCATACTTGTGGAGTAATGCAGCACCAACTCCGTAATCACTGGCGTCCGTTGCTAGTACAATCTCCTTCTCTGGATCGAAATGTGCTAATGCCAGATCTGATAGTAAACATTTCTTAATTTTCTGGAAAGCAGATTCACATTCCTTTTCCAATTCCATCTACTGCCTTTTTTTAGTAGCTCGTTAAGAGGAGCTCTCAAATTATGTACATTAGGGATGTATATCGCATAGTATTGTACCAATCCCAGAAATGACTGTAGTTTTGATACTGAGTCTGGGGCAGGCATCTTATCAATTGCTTCGGTCCGTTGTGGACCTGGCCTTCGTCCATCTTCGTCAATTATTTGACCCAGGTATTTGATCCTTTTCATGAAGAAATCACATTTCTCCGGACTCAATCTGAAACCAAACCCCTCTATTCTCTTAAGTACTTCTCTCACGTGCTTCTTGTGCTCTTGCAAATTACTGTTCTTTATCAAGATATCGTCAAGGTATGCCATCGCAAATTCCAACCCTGCGAGCATCGTATCCATTATCTGTTGAAACAAAGCAGGGGCGACCTTTAAGCCAAAAGGAAGCCTCTTTAGCTTGAAGATACCCTTGTGCGTATTAATACACAGGTACTTTGAACATTCATCATTGACCTTGATTTGCAAGTACGCGTCTGAGAGGTCTATCTTGGAAAAAATTTTTCCTCCGTTTAGTTTTGAGAATAGATCTTCTGCCGACGGAAGGGGGATAATTGTGGTCCTTTAAACAGTCATTCAGGCCTGTCCGAGAAGTCCGCACAGACCCTGATTTTGTTATTTTTTTTCTTCACATACCGTCGGGCTGGCCCAATCCGTATGGTCAACTTTTTCAATAACCTCTAACTGTTGAAGTCTTTCCAACTCCTTCTCGATTGCGTCCATCGATGAAAACGGTACATTTCTTTTAGGTTTGAACACTGGGGTGGCATCTTTCTTCACTTCAAATTTGGCTTCTACTTTCATACAATGTCCAAGTCCTTCAGCAAAAACCCTTGGAAATTCTGCTCTTACATCGTCCAGAAAATCTTCCACTTGGTTTGCTTTCTCTGTGTTCAACCTATTACAAAAAGAATTAACTGGTCGCTCCCATAAGTTAAATAGGACAAACCAATCCACTCCAAACAGACTTGTGTTCCTTCCTGGAACCACGTACACTTTGGACGTGCGTGTCTGACCATCAAATGTCACGTTGCACCTCAGTTCTCCTTTAAATTCCAACTTTTTGCCGCACACACTCCTCGCCATCTTGCTGGTTTCCATTAGTTCGGGTCGACCGATCCTTCTCCAGATATCTTCATCTATGATGCTGATGTCCGAACCACTATCCAGGAGTAATGTTACAGGATGTCCATCTATGTGAACACTGACATACTTACGCCTTTCGCAACTTTTCTCTTTCCTTGTGCGAAGCGCATTCACTTTGTCAGTCTTTTGTTTTTTCTTCTGGTCACAGTACGTTCCCTTGTGGCCTTTGAACCCACATTCGTAACATATCTTATTCCTGAACCAGCAGGTCTTTTTGGTGTGTCTCGTACTTCCGCAACATTCACAATTTTGGTACTTGTGCATTCTAGGGGTCCTTTGTTCTTGGGTCTTGTAAGTTCTAGGGGTCCTTTGCCTTTTTACATGTTGTACCTTGTAAACGCTTTTTTCTTCAATGCGGGTGTTGTCTCTCTTGATATTAATGAGACGTTGACATTCCTCGGTAACTTTTTGTAAAGTTATATTTGGGTCCGACTCCATAATTGTCAGGATCCGGGATCTGATATCTTTGTCCCTTGGTTCTGTGAGTCCCTGTACAAAGATTAAACATTTAAATAAATCCGCAGAAATTTCATTTAATTTAAATGATTCACATAAGCAATTTACAATACAAGCAAACTCTAAATAGTCTACAGATTCCGATTTCTGTAAATTCAAACATTTATATCTAGAGTGAAAAAGGCTATCTCTTTTATCAAATATTCTAGACAACGTATTAATTGTCTCTTCAAAGGTCACTTCCTCCGTTTTTTTGGGTAAAATTAAGTTAGCGTACTTAGTGTTTTCGTCAGTACCCAGTTTTTGGAGCAACAGCGTGACTTTTTCTTCATCGGTCCAATCCGAACACCTCTTTGTAAAAACTGTTTTATACTTTCTATAGTATGCTGGAAATGTAACGCCAGTATCGGGAGAGTAGTGAAATTCCGACAAAGAATTTGAAATACCCTCTGCAGAAAAATTCGTTTTTTTCTCAGTTGTCGAGGTTTGAATTAATTTTTCCAAATTCTTTTGTTGAGTCGACATTTGGCGTTGAAGTATTTTTGTTTGTTCTTGTTGTGCATCTAAAGTTTTTTGTGTCATTTCTTGCTGTTGTTGTTGCACTAAGAATTGTTGTGTCATTTTTGACTGTTCCTGAACGCTAAGAGTTAGCACTTTCGTCAACTCAGCCAATTGTTCCATATTTAAAAAAAAATGTCTTTCTAAAATTTACAACAATGATTCCACAAAATTTCTTAATATACGTTTTTCGCCAATTAGCAACAAGTCTTGCAAGAATAAATGTTTCCCCACAGTTCATACAATTTAGCAATAGTAATTCTGCCTAAACGTAATTTTACACAATAATACTTTTCAAATTTACACAACGAATAATGCCCGAAAATGAGCAAACTGTTTTCCAACAAAAATATGGTTGCACGAAAGAAAAAAAAAAATTAAATTATAACAATAGTCTGTTTAATTTAGAGAAACAAAAAATCGTAAAAGTTCTTTTTTTTTTTTCTTCCAAAAACGTAATCCAAAGGTGCCGGGTTCGAATTCCACCTGCGTTCCTCACATATTTTTTTTCTTCAAAAAATATAAATAAAGTTCATTTTACCTTGTCAATATCTTTCAAGTACAATTTTATTACCTTTCCGTGAGTTCATATCGGAGAAATCCGTACTTTATGTAAGACAATTTCGAATAGTTCTTTGCCGTACGTGTTCAGTAACGAAATCCTTGTAAATTTGAATAGTACACAGTCCTATTAGTACGGTAATTTATCTCTGTTAAGAGATAAGAATCATCCTTGTCGCCAACTGTTATATCCCGTTTTGACGGTATATAATAACATGACAAAATACGCCGAGTGGAATGCGTAACAAAAAGGTTTATTCGTACTTCGAAAATAATACACAATACAAAATGGCTGCTCGCCTTGAAGTTGATATACGCGTAAATGAAGGTAAAGGAAAAAAGTAACTTAACGTGTGTGAGCGGAACGCTCGTCCTGGGAGCTTGGTTAATCCTGACTACACTTGGAGAGTGTAAGACGCGAGACGGTCGGACTAGTGCGTACCACTGAACTAACCCCAAGACAATTCAAGACGCTCTTTTATACACCGTTTTGTATCCGGTGCTATCCGTAATTATGTCCCTTATAACAGACCTGAATTCGCCCTTTTCCTATTTGCTTAATTTTGGGGTGCCTGAAAACTAATTGATGCGAAAAGGTTTCTCTCTTCTTCTTTTGAATTCCAAATAAAAATATGTCATTGGAATGGAACTAAACTATGTTAATCTTTACGAAAATCAAATCCATCAAAAGTAAATTAAATAAAATAAATGTGTGACTTGATATCAACATCAAAACAACCTTTTTTCTTCTAATTACAATTTTTTTTAAATACCGTCTTGTGATGCTGAACATTTTTCTTCCCATAATGCAATGCAGTGTTTAATTTTGCTGTGAAAAGAAAACTGTTACAACTTGATTGATTTTATCTTTTATCAAATCATTTACCTCCCCTTACACTCCTCCTTACGTCATCATTTCCAATCCCCTTCCCCACCCAGTATCTCTTGCATAACCTCCTCATCCTTTTCCTGCACCACCTCTCCCCACTATCTCTTTAATATATATTTTTTTTCTCAGCCATAAATATCTTCTCATGACGCACCATTAACACCAGGATTTCTTTCTTACTTCCTCTCCATTTACATCTTTTATTATTGCTTTCAATTTGCACCCCCCCACATCTTTATACAAATAAACTCATTCAAAAAAAAAACTTCAGATGTACTTGTGTGTATGTGTCTTTTCTTCTCGTGACTACGTGACTTCAACATTGAATTTTTTTTTTTTTGCAAATATTTATTGAAATAAAGTCAAAATTCCAATAAAAGGAAAATTAAAAAATAAAAATTATTTTACGTTTCTGAATTCTTTAAGATGAGGATTGATTATTCATATTATTTGGATTCATTGGACTACTGTTCTCATTTTAAGTGTAATTTTCACAACGTTTTGGTCGATGTAATCTCTGAACTTCTTCAGGTGTATCTTGTTGACCTCGGTAATGTTTCTGTCAGACTAAGGAATTTGGACAGAATTTCGAATGGAACCCTTTATTTATTTCATGGGAGTAGTATGCTCTTGTTCCATCAGTAATTCATAATTGTATTTTTCAACCTTCAGAAGAATATCACTTTTTTGTGTCACGGATCCTTGCGGACAGTTCTAGTGTAAATTTTGGGAACCTTAAACCTATTTTTATTTTTAGTTGAAAATATCACTATTTGTCACTAATTAATATATATATATATATATATATATATATATATATGACTCCTTCATTTAATCACATAAATATATGAAGATATAATTTTATGCATAAACTTTCAGTATTTACTTCAGTGCTCAATACATAGGTAGAGCTAGGTAGTAAGTTATGAAAATATAGATGGCAATTAAGCTACACAGATTATTCCGTGTTTCATTCTCGTGAGAATTCATCAAGCGTCTGTGTAGCCTAATTGCCATATCTATAATATAAAGCTGAACGTCTGTGTGTGTGTCTGGTCACTAATAGGCTCCTATATGGTTGACTATTATAGAAAACTGATCACATATGATAGATTGTGAGGTCTGTGTACGTGCCTGGTCCACAAAGTATGGAAATAAAAAATTTTAAAATTAAAAAAAAAAACGTTTGCAAGTGCTTTTGATATAGATGTACAGAATAATACTTTGATAAGTATGTTTTAACTTAAATATGGACGTATAATAAAATTGTGGGATCTGCCTGACCTCCATAGAATGGAAATAGGCACAAACTTTAATAAAGACTTTTCATATCTGTCTGCGTAAGTATACTGATAATTGTGTTTCAGTTTGAAGAAATATGGTATAATAAAATTATGGGGTGTTCGTTCGTGCCTGACATCAATAGAATGGAAATATGTCACAAAGTTTAGCAAGGTTTTTTAATATAGATCCACAGAATATTGTGATAAGTGTTTCAGTGTGAACGGGTATGGTATAATAAATTATGGGGTTTATCTATTTTATTTTTATTTTCATCATATTTTGCTTTGGTTTTGATACCCCTAAATTCGAAGCTATCTCTTTACAACCCTTCCTTTTCATAACCTATCATACTTTCATAAATCAGAGTCCATTTTCTGTAGGCTATTTTTGAACCCAGTCAACGACGGGTACTTTTGCTAGTATATATATGGCAATTAAGCTACACAGAATATTCCATGTTATATATATATATATATATATATATATATATATATATATATATATATGGAAATTAAGCTGCATAGAATATTCTATGTTTCATATATATATATATATATATATATATATATATATATATATATATATATATATATATAACTGCTTACTTATTACTGTGTATATTATCTATTATTATTAGATCACTAAAGTTCGCCACCAGAAAAAAATGGTTTGCTTAAATAGATTGCAAATATCCATATTTTCCTCATGTAAATTGGATTTTTTGGATATTTTCTTGTTTGCTGACCCACAATGTAAGTTTTTCCTGAATTTTTTTTTTTTCTTTGAGGACGAAGCGGTACCTCCTAGGACACATTTTAAGGAAATTTTTCCAAACTAATCAATAATCAATAATAATCTCTATGCCAACTTTAATTGCAATCGGTTCATTATTATTGGATGCCGTGTTACGGGTGGTCTGTAAAGATGGATAAGGTTAACCTTAGAAATGAGTCTTGATCACATTGAAAATAGCGTTGATAGCTCCCTCGACAAAATTGTAAATGATTCTATCATAAAATATTTTGTAAGTTACACATAAAATATTTCTATAGAGAATACATAAACATCACACACACACACACACTATATATATATATATATATATATATATATATATATATATCTTTTTATTTGTTTTTCATAAGCATTTATATATCACTACACATTCCTGAGTCTGGACTCTACTTTTGTATATGCAATATCGCCTGGAGAGGTCTCTAGTTACTTGTAACTGGCTAACGGAAACATGCTCATGAATGTGTAGCAACATATTAATGCTTATGTAAGACAAATAAAAAAATATATCTTGCTATTATTGAGCATTTGGTAATTTTTAATACTGTAGATTGGGTAGAATTCGGTAAATTTTTTTTAATTATTTGAATCTTTCCCTGGAAAACAACTTTTAATATACTTTTTTTTTTTTTTTTTTTTTTAACAAAAATAGGTGCTTATGCACTTATCTTACCATGCTACTTTAAAAAAAAATAGTATTTTCAAGTTAAATTCAAGTTTTACGATGTCTTTCTTTATTAAATTGTTGGGTGAAATCACAGAACGACTACTTGATTTCTCAGACTTTGCAATAATAAACATAAGACGAGGAAATGACTTTCCTTCAGTAGTAACGCCCTCGCTTGATTCCCACGAGGAGGAATAGGAAGAGGAGGAACGCTGCACATTTGAATTCTTATATAACTCTTGGAATGCCATGGCTGAATTCATATACTAAAAGTTTAAAAAGATTTTTTTTTTTTAAAGCAAATTCTTTCTCTAACAATATTTTAAATCAGAAATATCCATATGAGGTTAAAGTTAAAACTTTCACTTAGAAGTTAAAAAAAAAAAAAAAAAAAAAAAACTATAAGCCAACATAGTGCAACTTTGATGACCGTTTTTTTTTTTTCTCTCTCTTTCTTTTTTTTTTTTTTTTTTCACTCACGTTCACTCCTAACAAGGCATATCGCCACTTGGACGTAAGGGGCGGCTATTTGGGATCATGCCTTGGAGAAAAGATTAACAAGATGTTAGTTTACGTTACATTTAAACTTTTGTATATCAGTACAGCCAGAGAAACAGCTTGCAGAAGCAACCATGTGAAAGTTGCCAACATCCCTAAGTGAAAGTGATACTATGTAATTGAACGAATTCAAATTTGGCACACCCAGGTTGTCAGTCTGTTAATCACTTGAGCAGCGTCAACGCCCTGATTCTGTTTTTGGCATTTTTTTGCAGGATGGGCCACATGAAGGTTGCCAACATCCACGAGTGAAAGTGGGGCATCATTATCCATTTAACTATCGTCACTTCCATTTAGAAATGAAGTTAGAGGTTAGGAGTACATTTCAGGATGTGACGTTGCAGATCAGAAGTCCGAAATGAATATGTGGTCAAGAATGGATTGGTTGTTTTTGTTTTACGGCATATCAACCCTTTTCAGGTTACTTAATGCCGAATCCAGTGATTTTGAAGAAAATTTTTTTAATAGAATATATTTGTATTTTTCAAGTCAGTTTATATTTAACTCAATGGTTCTCAATCTTTTATAATCATGACTTTCTTTCCTTTTTAATGTATTTTGGTGAACCCTTATAGCTTATTTTATTTTTCAGTAATGTAAAGAAAACCAAATTTGCCTCCTCTTCTGTTTAGTACCAATGTCATTCTGATCTTCTGTAATTCATATGTATATTTTTATTTTTCTTAATAATTGAGTACTCTGCTTGGGTTCTCACTTCTGTCCTACTAACCTTTTATAATTATTTACTATAATAATTATGAAATACCTACAGACACTAGTGTTTCATCCTTTCGGGAATCATTAGTGCAGGGTGTCACGATTAACACCAATTGATAGATTCGAACCCGGCAACAGAAGCCATCACTGACGTCATTAGCAAGGCACTAATCCATTCGGCCACTGTTAACTGCGAGAAATACAGTTGAAATTTCAACATTTATTTTTTTAAAATTTTTTTAACGTCTGTCAGAGTGATCTAATCATTATACTATATATATATATATATATATATATATATATATATATATATATATATATATATATATATATATATCTCAATGAATTTATTTAGCCCTTAACTCATGGGAAGAAATAGCAACTATCAATCCACCAAAAGAAAATAAGATGCATTTTAGACTTGAAATTTAAAAAATGGCGTAATAAAAGATAAAATCTCTCTCTTCCAATTTTCAGATTTTGTAATCACGCCCAAGATGCATTTTATTTTTTGGGGGTGGATTGATAGTTGCTATTTCTTCTGATGAGTTAAGGGCAAAATAGATTCATTGATTGACATAATGATTAAATGAATGATTTTGTGCTACAGAACAGTTACTGTCAACAATTGTAAATGCCAGCATAATTAAAGGAATAAATTGTAAGATGGTCAATATCATGAAATTTGGAATATAGACTTTTGCCATTTGTTTGTTATATGCTCTGTAATTACATTGAGCTTCATAAATTAAAGATTAGTGAATAAAAAAGTGAAATATAAATGAAAAAAAAAAAATCATATTTCTACAGAAATATGTATATACTAGCAGTTCAGCTTTGCTCGGGCCCTATGTACTGTTCATAACTTCATGTGCATATGTATATATATATTAAAAAGTTTAACTCATGTACAGGTAACCTACATCTAAAATTTCAAGTCTTCGGACCCAAAATTGGCGGAGAAGTTTAGTAGAGTCTGCAGAGGTTAACTCTTTCAAATCTGACTTCTTGACAGCCAAATTTTCGCCTAAAAACTTATTAAGGGGGTTGGGGTTTGATTAAGGGAGTTAAATCACAGTTCAGAATTTCTGCAATCTGTCATGAATAATGTTTTGGAAAGAGCACGAATATGCGAAGCTGAAAATACTTGAAACATTATTTAAAAGACATTATTTTTCATAAATAAAGATTGTTTGAATTTTGCATTTTTATAAGTTTTATAATTTCCTAATATCTTAGTCAGATTGTGTTAACATTACAAGAAGATATCTGTAGAGGCCAGAAAGGAGTTATCCCCCTTGCTTAAAACGCAAACCTTAGAATATCATCAAAAATAAGGAATCTATTCAAGTTCCAAACTGTTCAGTGACTTTTTGAACACCCTCTATATATAGCTTCGAAATGTCATGGCTTAAAGAGGTTTCTCCTCTATTCTCCTTCCTGTTAACCTTATTGACTTGAAAATGTAATAAAGTTCCTATGTAACTTTACTCTTTATCTTTTTAACTTATTCTAATTTTTGCTCCTCTCAATGGAGTAAAGCTTTTTTTTGTTATCCTGAACTGGCATTTAAGCTTCAGCCCCTGTCCCATCGACGAAATGTTGCATCCCTCTGCCTGTTCTACAAGTATTTTAGTGGTGAATTCTCTGACGAACTGCAGACACTTGTGCCCCCACGACGTGAGCACCCTCGACAAACCCGACAGGCTGCTAAATCCCACCCCCACACTGTAGAGATCCCTAGATGTAAAAGATCTTTCTATTCCAATAGTTTCTTCCCCAGAACCGCTAGACTCTGGAATTCTATTCCAGGTCCCTGCTTCCCTAACAGAACTGACGTGCAGAAGTTCAAGTGTAACGTGAACCGACATCTTGCTGCCCAAATCCCTACATAGTACCCCAGTAGTTGTTGCCCCTGATAGTAGCTCCCTACACCAAAGTGGCAATTTGCCCTGTTTGAGGTGAAAATGTAATAAAAACAAAAAAAAAGGTTTGTCTCATTATTGAAAATTTATATATGTATATATATATATATATATATATATATATATAAGCTTAATTGCCATATATATTTTATAACCTACTATATATATATATATATATTATGAAGAGGTAAATGTAATTTACTTGATGCACTGTCTAGTGTGTGTATAAAGAAAATTTAAATTGATAGAAGACAATGCAATGTTTGAAAGTCTGACGAAAAGCACATTTCTGAAACATTACAATACAGATCTTCTATGTTGATACAAGTAAGGACACAACACAAACACACACACACACACACACACACACACACACACACACACATATATATATGTATGTACATACTGTATCAATAAAGTTTAAACTGCATAGCTTATGCCTATCTGTTACACATCTCAATTGTATTCCCTTCTATTAATTTCCATTTCTTATATATAATTATTTCAGGTTAACATTTTCCAGAAGTAAAGCAACCAATAAAGTTTTAAGTTAATACAAGAGTGCTAAAGTGCAGAAGTGAGGCAAAATATACCTTTGGTTTTACACAAGCATTTATATGGCAATCATGAGCATGTTTCGGTCAGCCAGTTACAAGTAACTAGAGACCTCTTCAGGCAATATTGCTTATACAAAAGTCCAAAAAAAAAAAAAAAAAAAAAATACATACATATATATATATATATAAAAACGGAGAAATGATATATGTTGTTAACAATGCGATTACTTGTGCGCTGAAAGATAGAAAAGCGGTAGTATATCTAAATTTAAGTCTTCTTTTCTCTTTCGGAGTATTTTTATCGCATCTTATTGGCATCTCTCAAATGTTTTATAGATCTGTACATGTCAATCAATGGTTGATTCTTTTGACATTGAAAGTGCAGCAAAATAAGTATTTTCGGATCACTCCTTTTTACATGTTTCCTGCTCGCCTCCACCATACGGTAAGACGGGCGGATATTCCTTGATGGCCGATGTTTGATTCTACTTTTCTTTTTTTTTTTTAAATCAATAACCACCAAAGTTAGAATTTTGTTCTCCGAGATATATATGTAACAGTACTTCATAAAGTACGGCCATTTTTAATCTATCGCTATTTCTTTCTTGTAAATGTGTAACAACATGCGCTACATGAACGGCGCCGGACAAAGAACAGGAGCGCATATTCTAGTGATCAGATCCATTCGATGTATGCTTTTAGCAATGAAAATCTATTTCAAAATAAACCATGATCGACAAACCAGCATTTTAGAGTAATTCTTAGATGCGTCTACCATTTCCGTGTGATGAAAAATGTTCAACTGAATGTAAGAAACAGACGAACGGAACAAAAGAAAAACAAAGACTTTATGAAATGCAGATAAGTCACAAAGCTGAAGGTCCTATTCTAACTTTGACGCCTAGGATCCCAAAAATATCCAACTTCAATGCCTGGGATTCCAGAAATATCTGACTTCAACACATAGAATCTTCAAAATATCTGACTTGGACGCCTGGGATCCGAGAAATATTTGACTCCAACGCCTAGGATCCCAAAAATATCCAACTCAAGCACCCGGGATCCCAAAAATATCCTACTCAAGCACCCAGGATCCCAAAAATATCACACTCAAGCACTCAGGATCTCAAAAATACCAGACTCAGATACCTAAGATCCTCAAAATATCCGATTCCGATGCCTAGGATCTAAGAGCTATCCGATTCCGATGTCTGGGATCCCAGAGCTATCCAAATCCACCACCTGGGATCTCAGAAATATCCGACTCCAACACCTGGGATCCAAAAAATATCAAACTCTGATCCTTGGATTCCCAAAATATTCTACTCTTTATTTTTCAATCCTTTGAATATTCAGTTTTTCTGCTTATTCTTAAGAGATTGACAAATTTGATTCCCACTCATTTTTATGAGCTTGATTCCAATTCCTTTAAAAAAAAAATCTCTGCTTGCAATGATACATGCACAAACAAATTTGTTTGAATATAATAAACATGTACAGGATTTTCTAAAAAAGAAAAAGTCTTTTGAAATGAAATTAACAAAATGATATAAAGTTAATAGTTAAATAGGATTAAAAAAAAAAAATGTGTGACGTCAGAAAGAGAGGGTTGCTTGGGTTTCTTACTATGAGTCAATAGTAATTTTAATGTGTTCACAATTTTAAAGAAAAAAGATATAAAGAAAAAATAATAAAAAAAAGGTTTTCTAAAAAGTATATTAATTTTCCTATCAAGCAGGTTGTTTGTTCATTTAAACAAAAAATAAGAATGAGGTTATGCACTTTACTTAAAATCCGCCATTTTTGTCATATTTCACAATTTAATCGAATGAATTATCTTGAAAATTGGACAGGTGAATGTTTTAAATAACAAAGTTTATTAGGTCATTTGGCTCTGAATAAACCATTACATCAAAAACTTGGCATGTCAAGTAAAATTATATATATATATATATATATATATATATATATATATATATATAGTAAAATGTAATATAATTCTCTAAGTTCCAAATATCAAGTTTTCTCAATTGGTCATTTATTACTTTTCAGAAGATATCCATTACAATATTGTTTCGTATTGCGACTAACAAGTCTTCAAAATTATGTTATTGCCGCATATTTATGTTTATCTTGAAAAAAATTAGAAAAACACCATTTTGAATAACTTACATGGTTCATGTAACCGACACACTTGTATTAAAAAAAACTTTATTTACGAGAAAGATTTTTCAATCTATTACGATTGGTATATACAGACAGAGTATGTGTTGAGTAAATGATTAACCTATATATATATATATATATATATATATATATATATATATATATTTATATATCAATAACCTCATACCTGTTAGATTGGAAGTTTTTAATTCGACCGTGTTTGGATTTTACCATTCTTGGATTTTTTACCCTTCACCGGACTATCCATTCATGTGAAATCTTTTTATCATTTTTTTCTTTTACCTCCTATTCCCCTTACCTCACCCTTTTTTTTAACCAAGTAAGATCTGTGACTTACTTGTGGTTTCATTAAATACTTTTACATGCAAAATCAGATCTCGCATTTTGCTAATTCCTGCCTCTGATGAGAAGGAGAGTATTTCGTCGAAACTCTGCGGATTAAGGACTATCCACTTATCTTGTGCTTGCTTTTTAAAATTAAATATGCTTTTAACTCTTTTTCAAGATGTTTTTTAACATGTTTTATTAATCATATGTTCATATATATATATATATTTCTATGAGTGCATGGCAAAAGACAATCTTTTAATGTTTAGGAATATATTCTTGTATTTGTTAATGTTAGTGATACCTTCCAGGTTAAAAACCATTACATGTTCTTTGTTATGGTTTTGAAACAAGATTTGGTGCCAATCCAAAATGTAAGAACTGATGAGATGTTCAGAAAATAAATAAATAATATTCATTTGAAATAAAAAATAAAATGAAACTGCTTTACATTGGCTATCATAAATATTTTAAGGAAAGACAGAATAGAAACACAGAAAAGGAAAGCGGATTCTTAGAGCAACACAAAAAAAAAATATGAACACAAAAAAGGGGGAAGTAACTCTGTATTCATCTATTAGATATCACATTGCTTTGTTTATAAAAATAAAGGGGGGAAGTAACTCTGTATTCGTCTATCAGATATCACGTTCCTTTGTTTATAAAAATAAGGGGGAAGTAACTCTGTATTCGTCTATTAAATATCACGTTCCTTTGTTTATAAAAATAAGAATATGATTTATTTAAGCTATTTGAGCATTTCTTTTTTAAATCAATAACCTAATTTAAACGAGATATATATAAGGAAACTGATGTAAAAACCTGCGGTCTGCTGTATACTCTGTCCTGTGGCAGTCATCTGCACCAACGGAGGTTTAGCAGTAATACCAAGAAGTGTGGTTGGTTCTACACAAAGCCTTCACCACTATAAACAAATCATCTGTGTGGATTTCCAAGCAACTTAGTTGTTGCGGCAGAAGCTCATACGTTGAAATCGACAGGAGAGTCCATCATATATATATATATAATATATATATATATATATATATATATATATATATATATATATACTTGTTTATTGTTATATAAACATGGTCACATCCTGCTGCTACAAATAGCCACTTGTTTCAAGCAGCGACTTGACTATTCAAAAGTTCAATGAATGATTATTCATTGAACTTTTGAATAGTCAAGTCGCTGCCTGATGATATCTGTTGTTTGATTGAAACAAGTATCTATTTGTAGCAGCAGGATGTGACCATGTTTATATAACAATAAACAAGTATTATCAGCTCTTTTTATTGAGCACTATCTAACAACCTCGTTGAATTCATTAGTCCATTACTTTTGAATAAAAAAACCCGAGTATATATATATATATATATATATATATATATATATATATATATATATAATTATGTGCTTTTGAAGGAAACATTTGTTTTTTTCAAAAGACTTTTTGTATTCCTACATGTCAATGCACATGAAATAAATACAGAAAAGATGTAAACATTTATATTTTTTTTGTATTGATTTTTTATTCATACATATATATATATATATATATATATATATATATATATATATATATAAGTGTGTGTTTGTGTACAATATATATCTCGTTAGTTGTCATTCTAAAGCAAGAAGATGTCTTTAATTTACACTCATAATATTTTATTCATATTTTTATGTAGTACATCTTACACGTGTTTCATTGAATAGCAGAATCCCACCAAACAACCCAGAGGCAAATATATTTTTTCCCCTGGAAAGCAGTTGAAAAATTTGTTTACATATCAAAACCAAAAACTGTATTGAATTCACACTGATAGTATTTTATTCAGAAGTTTATGTAGTTGAATAGCAGGAAACCACTAAACAACTCATCTGAGATAAATGTGTTCCTCAGAAAAAAAAAACAGTTTGAGAAATAATTTTTCCTTAAGTTGACAATATCCTAAGAATAAAAAAGCTCTTACTATTTATGTGTGTATCTGTGTGTGTGGATGGGGGGGGGGGTAAAATCAAGGACTATGATTAGTTAGAGGAAACAATGATCAGCTGAAAAAAAAATCCATGCAATTAACCTGATGATTTACCCTGTGAATGAAACACACGCAATTCTATGTAGCTCATTTACCAAATGTATATTTTCATACTATATATATATATATATATATATACGAACAAACAGTTAATAAAACATGTTAAAAAACACTTTGAAATGAGTTAAAAACATATTTAATCTGAAAAGGAAACACTAGATAAGTGGATAGTACTTAATCCGCGGAGTTTCGAAAAAATACTTTCCTTCTCATCAGAGGGTAGGAATTAGAAAAATGCAGGATCGGATTTTGCATGCAAAAGTATTTGATGAAACAACAAGTAAGTCAAAGATCTTACTTGAAAACAAACAAAAAAGTGAAGCAGAGGGAATATGGTGAAGAAAAAGGTGATTACACATGAATGGATAGTCTGGTGGAAGATAAATAATCCAGTGACAGTAAAATCCAAGTATATAATTTCTAGAAACATATATAAGGAGGAAGAGAGAAAAACGCCCTCAAGCCAAGCCTCCAAATAGAAATGGAACTACTGGCTTTTACTGCGAAAGGCAGCTCAAAGCCAGGATCGGCCTTGTCGACCATCTCCGCACACACCAAAACCCAAGACACAACCACCATCCTTACAACATGAGGGACAGCCAAGATATTCAAACATATAAGATTATTGATTGCCATAAGAAACGCACAAAGAAACACAGGAAATAAATACTTCTACATTGAGTGAAACAATTAACCTGATGATTTACACTGTGTATGAAACACAAACAATTCTGTGCAGCTAACTTGCTATAAGTATATTTTCATATATATATATGCGTGTGTGTGTATAATATTATTACTTGTTATAAGAAATGCTAAAAGAAATATAGTATATAAATACCCAAGATTCAGCAAAACAACCTGGTTGTTCGTATTATTATTCATCGGACTACTATTCTCATCTTGAGTGTGATTTTCACAACGATTCAGTCGATGTAACCTCCGACCTTCTTTAAGTGTATCTTGTCGAACTCAGGAATGTTTCTGTCGATGGAATTTCGAGTGGAACCCTTTATTTACTTCACAGGGGGGGGGGGGGGTAGCGTGCTCTTGTTCCGTCAGCCATGACCGGTTGGTTGGTTGGTTGGTTGGTTGTTTTTGTTTTACGGCATATCAACCCTTTTCGGGTTATTTAATGCCGAATCCAAAGATTTTGAAGAAAAATTTTTTTAATAGAATATATTTGTTGTTTTCACATCGGTTTCTATTCAACCCATAGTTGGGACCCTAACAGGTACTACCACTCCGGGTTAGAGTGGACCTGGGAGCAATGGTAATTAAAGGGTTGCTCCACACTCCCCAAAGCCCGCAACCTGGGGCCTCACCACTGGATATAGTTTAAGATCATATCCAGGACTCCCATTGAGGGACTTTTACCCTCTGCAGGGGGGCAGTCGGCGTATTCTAATGCCCCACCGACAGGGCCTTAGCCATGACTGGATAGAGGTCCTAAGTAATTCGCAAATGTATTTTTAATACAGATAACCAATCCTCGTCTCCAAAATTCAGAAACGTCTCACCTGGTTTTCGTCTGTAACAGAGGGAAGACAACTATATGCTAATACCGAGCCATGATCGAAATGACGCCACGGTAACGAAAAAGAAGACTATAAAAAGGAGAGAGAGCATGTTAGAGACGTAGATGACGTTCGAGAAGAATGAGGAAATAAATTTTGTTGTACAATAAAAAAAAAAAAGGGGTTAAAGTACTTTTTTGTTCTTTGTCTACTTTGCGACTGAGTTTGCAACGTGTTGGGTAACATTACACACCTGATTTGATTCCTCAAATAATTATCAGGCAGGGATTGGTCTTACAGAATCAAACTGAAAGTATTTGCAAAAAAAAAAAGAAACCAGGGGACTTAAAACACATGTTATTTAATAACATTTACATTAATGAAAACTAAATAATATACACAAACTTGGATTACTTACTAGACACCATCTTCAAGCATCTTCAGTCTCTCCATACAAACGTTTGTCAGCACAACCTGACATGAGGATACCTCCACTTACAAATAAACCCTGACTAAATATTCAAAATAACATAGAAACACTCGTCTAGCTACAACCACTACCAAGAATTTCTCCCACTCTCTATCTGTGCCTAAATCTGAAGGCAGATGCCATGAACAAGGCTTATTTTCTAACACTACCCACCTCTATTCTACTGACCTGCTATCCGGTTGACTACAACATGGTTGTCTTCAAGTCCAATGTAAACAAGTTCTTATTGAGCCAGCCACCTAAATAATCAAATTATATCCAATTTCCAGCATTAAGGATTATTGCACTGGCGTCCTAGTGACCAACATACACTCATTAGTCTTTATTCTCAAGTGGCCTTCGGGTTTTGATAAGTGGTGACTAGAATGTAGAAAAAAAAATTTTTTTTTTTTAAAACAGCTAAGCATTGGCTCATTCTCCTGGTGATGTAGAAGTGATACTTTACATATAGAAAGGAAACTGAACCGACATTACATTGCTTTCTGTTTCTCTCTCTCTCTCTCTCTCTCTCTCTCTCTCTCTCTCTCTCTCTCTCTCTCTCTCTCTCTCTCTCTCTCGAAAGAGAATTCGTATTCTTGTATTCTTTAAAGATAAATGTTAATTTGAAAAAAAAAAAATAATAATAAAAGAAATAAATAAAAAAATAAACTATTCAATGCCTGGAGGTTGAAAGTTCAATCCTCAGTGCGGACGACACTCAAAAATGCAATTATGACTTACTTAAGATTTCTACCCAGTCGTGGCTGATGGAATGAGAACATGTTTAAACAGAATAAATGAGGCAATAAAAACAACAAAAAAAGTAATATGGTGTTATGAGCTTTAGGATAAAGTACGTAGCAGTGTTTTTTTTTTTTTTTTAACAAGGGATTCACCATTTATCAAGGCCCGAAGGTCACTCGAGGATAAGGGTTAATAAGTGCACAGTAGTCATTGGGGCAACAGCATAGTAATCATTAGTAAAATTTGATTATTTAAGGAGATGGCTCTACAATCAAAACGCGGATTCCATGAACAAAGATTCTTTCTTAGAACTGCTCGCTCTGTTCCGTCTGCCTGCTTCCCACCGGACTACAACTCGAATTTCTTCAAGTCCAATGTTAAAAAATTCCTAATGAACCGCCCCCTTAAGTAAACACTTCATCAAATCTCCACACTAACGTAATGTACTTTACTTGCAATAACCCTTATCCCTGAGTGGCTTCCGGGCCTTGATAAGTGGTGATCACTGTAAAAAAAAAAAAAAAAAAAAAAACACAAGAACTTATTTACATTGGACTTGCAGACGACCATATTGCAATCAGCTGGAAAGCATGCCAGCGGAACAGAGTTTCACAAACAGGCAATTCTAAGAAAGAAACTTTGTTCATGGAATCTGCATTTAGACTCACACACAGATAGAGGGAGGGTGTATGTGTGTGTGTGGGGGGGGGGGAACTGTTGATAATGTTTTTAGGTAGACAAGTGTTTTTTGTTAAAGTTTGGCAAGGAGGAACGATAGAATGAAGCGCAGACGAGCACTTGCCATGAAAATAACTATAGAGCAGAGACAGACTAGCAACGTCTCTTCTGCAGGGAAGAGTAATAAGCATCACCTACCAGATTTCAAAGCTAGTTTTGAACTCTATCAAGGCAGTATAGGGTGCCTCGAGAAGCTCCTGTCCAGATGTGGCAACAGTAGTCCATCCTAGGACGTACTCATTCAATTCTGAGCAATGCTAGGTCTCCCTGCTAGTAATAAATAAACATAATAGAAAAAAAAAAATGTTGCGCAACGGATCATGTGCTTCACTGCTTCATTATTTGTTCGATTCATGGAGAAGCAAATCAAATGTTCTACTTTTAATGGTTTCTTCTATTAAATTAATCCTAATTCGACTAACCTGAAAGGAGTCACAACATGGATTTGATGCCCATGTATTGAAAACTGGAAACAATAGAATGAATATCGAAATAAATTGATTGGATATGCAGTGTTTGGCATCTGGCATTAACCTTTTCTCTCGTTCTAATGGATGGATTGTAAAACTGGAATTCTATCAGATTTTCAGTTTTCATGTTGGGAATTTTTAATGGTAGTTTTCAAATAACAAAAAAATATACATAAATCATAGATTACTTTTAAGAAACGATTTTGTATGGGATTTACTAAAGAAAAAATCTTTTGAAATGAAATTAACTAGATGATAAAGATAATAGGCAAATGGGATTTTTATTTTAAAAAAAAAATGTGTGACGTCAGAAAGAGAGGGTTGCTTTGATTTCTTTCTATGAGTCATTAGTAATTTTAAAGTTCTCACATTTTTTTTTTTAAAGGAACCGATATATATAAAAAAAAAAAATGGAAAAAGAAATAGAGTAAAAGAAATGAAATGCAAAAATAAAATAGATAAGAAATAGAAAAAAAGAAATAGAAGTCGAAAAAAAGTAAAGGAAAAGAAATAGAAGAAAAGAAATAGAAGAAAAGAAATAGAAGAAAAGAAATAGAGAAAGAGAAATAAAAAATAGAAAACAAAAATAAAAAAGAAATAGAAAAATAGAAAGAAAAGAAATAGAAAAGAAATGCAAAAATAAAATAGACAAAAAATAGGAAAAAAGAAAAGAAATAGAGAAAAGAGAAAAGAAATAGAAAAAAAGAGAAAAGAAATAGAAAAAAGAGAAAAAAATTAAAACAAAAAAAGGAACAGAAGACAAAAAAGTAAAAAAACAGAAGAAAGTAGAAAAACGAAATAGAAAAAATAATTAAAAAAAATAAACAAAAGAAAAATAGAAAAAAAAGACATAAAAAATGTAAAATTGAAAAAAAAAGAAAAGAAATAAAAACGGAAATAGAAAATAAAACAGAAAACGGAAAAGAAAAATTAAAAACCGGAAAAAACTTTTTTTTGTGTGAAAAAGAAAAAGTGTAAGAGGAAAAATGAAAGAAACAAAAAACAAATTAGTGAAAGAAAGAGACTTCCTATTTTCTTCTCTCCCCCCCCCCCCCACATTTTTTTTGTCAAATGAAAGTTATGCACTTGCAAAACTTGCATTCTGATTGGAAGATCAAGAAGTGATTGCTGATTGGTTAACAAAAGTCAGTCAGGAAACAAAGAGAAAAAGAAATCCATTTATTTGATTGGTTGATTTCATTTTCTTTATATTTCAGTGTTCTTTCTATGCCCATTTATTGGAGCTGGTATGTATCGAGTTAATCAAGACAGTAACTTTTTTTTATTCAGTTATTGATCTTAAAAAAGAAAAATGCATCAGAAAAGAAAAACCTTTAAAGAAAATCACTAAGTGAACTGGAAAAAGAAATCATCGCTTGTGCTTCTGCCAACTCTGATCAGAAAATGCACCCAGGAGTTTTTTTTTGTTTTTTTTTACTCCCACTGTTGCAAATCCCAATGACGGCTCCCATTTCTTGTTATAACTTCTAGATGAAAGGAAATCCCTTTGTTTATGTAGTAATGAAACACAAAAAAGATAAAACAAAGAAAGAGTTGAAAAGACTTTAATTTAATAAGATTTAACTCTCATAAATCATGTGGACACACCAGACCTTGTTAGATCACTGAAGTTAAGCAACGATGAACCTGGCCGGTATCAAATGAGTGACAATTTAGGTTCTGTGTGTGTGCTCTCTGCTTATTCCGGCATTATTTACAGTTGTCCTGAACTTAGATGCTTGCAAATGGAATTAAAACAGTGCTGACTCAGGAGAGTTGTGGTTGAGATTACGCAACTCTAGCCACAAAAATTTCATATTCAGATACCCTTCATTGGGTATGCATAGTCTGAACGAAGCCATCGCACCTTTTATATAGTTCAAAATCAAATAAGGCGACATAAGACATGCTTTGAATTTATTTTCTCAGTTTGGTTGCTTATAAACAAACACGGGTTCTGGATATGACCTTAAGCTATATCTGATGGTGAGAGCCCAACTTGCAGGCTTTGAGGAGTGTGGAGCCACCCTTTAATTGCCATTGCTCCTAGGTCTACTTTGACCCGGAGTGGTAGTACCTGTTAGGGCCCCAATTATGGGTTAAATAGAAACCGACTTAAAAAAAACCCAACATATTCTATTAAAAAAAAAATTGTCTTCAAAATCATTGGATTCGGCATTAAATAACCTGAAAAGGGTTTATATGTCGTCAAACAAAAACAACCAACTTATAAGCACAACAAGTGTTTTTTTTTTATTTATGATTTTGTATCCATAGTTTATTAGCACTGCACGGAGCCTTTAGTTTAACTCGCATACAATTAATTCTAAACGAGTTATGTTTTATTTCTGCTGTGTTTCAAAGAATCACGACACTAATATATAAAAATATAATGATACTAGGTGCTCTAATTAAGTTTCCAGACATTTTTGTACAGGCATTTAAAATTGCTGTAGACTCTTTTTAAAAATTCAGTATGTTATTGCTATACATCTTATGAAGTGACTGACCAATTTTTTGCGATTTCAGGTTCAAATGAACAGCTACAGCAGAAATTGGAATACACCCTACTAAAGCTCGATTGTCACAGCTGGTTGATTTCAAAAATGCAATCTGGACGTGAGGACACTTTAAAAAAATGATATGCAATAAAATTCTGTTTTAAACTTGGAAAAAATTACACAAAAACGTATAGAATGCTTCCGCCTGCTTTTGGAACATCTTGTATGAATCGAGCATCAGTTTTTGAGTGGCATAAGAGATTCAAGGAAGGCAAGCAGTCTGTAAGGGACGATGAGAGGTGTGAGAGGAGTAAGGAAAAAGAAAGTCAAAACACCAGAGTTGATTGGTCAAATAAAGAATTTCTTGGATAATCGTGTCTATAGAGACAATAAGTACACAGTTTGATGTCAGTGTGGGAACTGTATAAGCAAGGAAGATGTGGAAGATTTGTGCAAAGTTTGTCCCAAGGGTATAGTCCACAACTCCATCCTTGTCAAAGACTATTTGATCAAGATAGGCATCAAGACAGTTCCTCATCCTCCCTATAGTCCAAACCTTGCTCCCTGTGTCAAGAAATAACAGAAGCTGTCGTTATGAGACAACTGCAAAGAAAGAGGCTGTGACGAGGGTCATTGACATGCTCACACAAGAGGACTTCTTGAGGAAGGAAGACACATGGAAAGAAATTTGACTGGCATTTTTTCCCGAACCGAAATCGTGAATCAACTAACAATATCAATTTCGAATCTCTACTGTTATATAAAAGGAACTTTGTCTGTGCATGTGAGAGTTCATTTCTCATGGACTCCGAAATGGCTGGGCCGATTTTTGTTTTGAAATTTCATACAAATGCACTTTATGTATCCGGCAGTGTTCTTAGATATGTTTTATATCGGAATGTCTTTGATAAGTATCGATGATCGATATTTGAAATAATCCAATGAAAAAAGGACAAGTGATTTCGAGTAAAGTTAACGTCTTATACAACCTAACATTACAAGTGCATTTGAGAAGTTTTATTATTGCACAAGCAGCAAGGCCCGGCATATAAAATTAACAGTAGGTTCTTTGATATGATAGGGGTGCATTTAGAATGAATGTTTCTGTTTAGAGCACAACTGAACCATGATACTTGACTTTTGCATTTTAAACTTTAATTCAAGCTATATTATATATACAAATAATTTATAAAATCAACAGTAGGTTATCTACAGTGCAATGTAAATTACAATCTAATGCTTTATTAGTGTTATCGGTTAGTGTTGCCTTCTTTGTCTTATGGATTAGTGTTGCCTTCTTTGTCTTATGGATTAGTCTTGCCTTCTTTGTCTTATGGATTAGTCTTGCCTCCTTTGTCTTATCAGTTAGTCTTGCCTTCTTCGTCTTATGAATTAGTCTTGCCTTCTTTGTCTTATCAATTAGTTTTGCCTTTTTCTTATCAATTAGTCATCTTCTACATATGGAAATGAATAGAAGTGTCCTAAGTATATCGGCATATCTGCTCAAACATAGCGTTGCATAATGCCAACCCAACTGAAAAATATCCGCAGGTGAGCATTACCGGTAATTGTCGACTTATCAATCAATAGAAAAACACCTGAAAAGCAGAGCAATTAATAGGAAGCATGTTTTTTATTTGTCAAAACAACTAACAATTAAATTATGCAATTCTGTACAAGGACGATTCGTCAATTATTTTATTGACTTTCTGGCCAAAAAAGCAAAAACATAAAAAAAATATCATTTAACAATATTTCAGTGATGAGAGATTATTATTTTTATTACAAGAATTATGGGGATTACATATATATATATATACTAGCAGGCTGTTCGGCATTGCCCGGTCATAAAATATGCTTAAATATGATATTTTGATAAATGCAGAATACGTATTTATTATATTATATTGGACCCAATATATAGTAATGATTTAAACAGTTAAAAAAAAAAAAAAAACACCACCGAGAACTGAAACCAAAACGTTTAGCTTACGATTTACTTTTTCCTTTGATGTTAATGCCTGAGCTATGAAGACATGTTTGCTGCAAGGCTAAAAATAAAAACATTAATCAATAGCTATTACGTTATGCATGTATATTCGTAATGCTGTCATTCGACCTTCACCTGGCAAATTACATTTCTTTAATTTTCATACTTTTGTCCCAATTTATCCCGGCTAAAACTCAAATATAAAGTTTCACATGGGTTTGAATACCCTATATATTAAGTTTCCATTTCATTAATTCTTATCCTTGAGTGGCCTTTATCTTTCATAAATGGTACTTATTAATAAAAAAAAAAGAACAGAATAGTTTTGGTTTTGTAATTTTGATTAAGTTAGGTTCTTTGTTGTTTAATGTCATCTCAACCCTTTTCGGGTTATTTAATGCCAAATCCAGTTATTTTGATAAAAATTCTTATGTTTCAAGTTGTTGTGCCTTCAAATATTTATTTGTAAAGTTTGGTTTAATTGTTTTATACCGAAAAACGTTTTTTGTTTGTATTTTTTTATTTTGCAGAACATGATTGAGTTTTGTAAAAGGGGGGGGGGAAATAAACCATTGTCATCAATATTTGGTCCATTTTAATACAAGATATTGGTTTGTTCAAATAGCCTGATCTGAAAGCACCAGAGGTTTGTTTTAAAGCATATTGGTGCTATGTGGATTATTTAATGTCAAATCGAAAATAGTTTCGGAGGGTGGGGAGCGTCCACTATATTATTCATCCTGTTTTTATAGAAGTGTCCCAAATACACAGATATCTTAATTCCAACATGCCGTCTGACAATAAACATAACATTTTTTTTTTTATTCAATTTTCACCCCAAACAAGGCACAGTGCCACTTTGAAGCAGGGGGCTACTATCAGGGATTTAATTTGCAGGAGCATTATGAAGGGAGATGAGTAGAAAGATGTTTGTTCACATTACACTTGAACTTCTGCATATCAGTACAGTTGGGAAAGCAGAATCCTGGAAGGGAGTTCCAAAGACCTGCAGTTCTGGGGAAGAAACTATTGGAATAAAAGGCTTTCTTGCACCTAGGGATCTCTACTGTAAAGGGATGAGACTTAGTAGCTTATCGGGTTTGTCGGGAGTAATTACGTCGAGGAGGTACAAGTGATTGCAGTTCGTCAGAACATTCACCATTAAAGTATTTGTAGAACAGGCAGAAGGATGCAACATCTCCTCGATGGGACAGAGGCTGAAGCCTAGATGACAGTTCAGGACCTATCAGGTTGGCGACTCTCTTTTGAACCCTGTCCAGGAGCGAGAGACAAGCAGCAGATGCACCAGCCCAGATGTGACAACAGTACTCCATACATGGGCAAATGGTGGCCTTATAGAGGTACAGGATACTTTCAGGCATTAGTAGTTTTCTAGCATGGTAGAGGGAGCCAACCTCTCTTGCAGCAGCCTTGGCAATGTTCTCAATGTATCTATTCCAGTTCATATTCCCTGTAAACGTTAGGCCGAGGAGTTTAAAAGAAGTACTTTCAGGCAATGTGTTCTTGGCCATTGCTATTGGTGGTAGAGAAGGTTTCTTGTAGTTATTGAAGGAAACAAGCTTAGTCTTAGCAGCATTTAATGTGACTATACATCAAACTGATAAATATCTGCAAGTAACTGTAAAACTTGTAGCCATTTTTATGCTTAAAGATTTTAACATCTTCATCATATTCAGGTAAGCATCAATTTTACATGCTGGCATGTGTTGAACGGCTTTTAGAAACTGACTTCCAAATTAACCTATTTTTGATCATTTTTTTGATCTTGCCTTCTTCTCAAGTCATCTTCTTGACCCTGCTACATCAACTGATCTACATCTACAAACCCAACAACTCTTATAACTCCTTTCACCAGAACCATACCATCTATAATATAAATCTCAACTGTCTGTTTAAATGTATGTTTGTGTGTATGTTTATATACCTGCCTAAAACTTTTGACAGAAGCGATGGATTTTCATGAGACTTGTATCTATTTTGAAGCTCGACCCTTCAGACAACAAATATCGAAAAATTGACCAAAAACATTAATTCCCTCACCCTCAACTGGGTACTTTTCTACAGGGCGGTCTCTTTTTTCGCTGATATTTTTGAAAGTCAACCTCTTTTTTCAATTGACTAGCCTTAATTTAAACCTTCACCACTTCTGGTTTGGCGATGGATGCAACAGCAAAGATGTCACTTTTTTTTTTTTCACATTCTTTTCGTCCTCTGTAATACAAGTTCGAGGCTGCCTACTACCATTTTTTCGTTTTTGCTTAATACACACCTCCAAACATTCGGGCAAGGCTGGGTACCCAGGCTAGTCTAAGTATACAGCTCTGTACCCATCTCCCATACTGGCCAGATTTAATCTTCCTCGTAGATTTTCAGACCTAAGCCTGTTTTTTTTTAAGACTCGTATTACACTTCCATCTTTTCTCGTCATGCAATACATGTCTTCAAACCTCACTGACTAACATTAAATATTATTTTTATTGTTTCAGAATCCTTTAAGATGAGGCTTCATGATTTGTGTCTTCATTTTTTTTGCAGACTTATCCTCATCTTTATAGTTGTTGTTTCACCACATTTCGGCCAACTCATCCCCTGGCCTTCTTCAAATGATTAACTGTGACAGGATAGGAATGCTGAGTCTCATAACTGTATCGCCAGTAATTACCGCCTTCCATAGTTGTTGTTGTCTCACCATGTTTTTGGTCAACTAATTCGCTGGTCTGCTTCGGGTAGGATTGAAACTGCTATTTTCAAACAATGATCATCTGGAACTGTAGAGACTCAATCCACTGCGTGTTGCAGTCCGCAAAAAGAATGAACACATCTCACGGAATTCTGAGATGAGGTTTCATAATTTAGGTATTCATTATTTTTGTGGACTGCTATCCTCATCTTTAGAGTTGGAAGAGGCGTTGAGTCTCTACGGTTCCAGGTGAGCATTGTCTGAATATCGTAGTTTCAATCCTACCCAAGCAGGCCAGAGGTTTAGTTGGCCAAAACGTGGTGAGGCAACAACAACTATGGGAGGCAGTAATTACTAGGAATAGAGTTAAGAGACTCAGCATTTTTATCCTATCACGGTTAACCACCTGAAGAAGGCCAGAGGATGAGTTGTCCGAAATGTGATGAGACAGCAACTATGAAGATGAGGATAACAGTTTGCAAAACAAAATGAATGCACCTCACTGACTAGATTTCACTTCCTGCATCGGCATTCCTGGTAGACTTTTTCCTTGATCGGCAGGGATACCTCCATGTACTTATGTTGTAAATGTAGATTTTACAAATTTACAGGATTTTGTCAGCTTATATTTTGAAAATACCAAAAAGAAGAGTAAATGATAGTGTCGAAATAAAGAAATGGGAGATAACCTCGCAAAAGAATTTGCACAGCAACATGCATCGCACGTGGGCGTAGACGGGAACCATTTCTGTGTGATTAAATCCTGAGCTGCAAATTAATGATTTTGCCAAGTAAGCAATTTTCGTGGATGAGAATTTGAGTTGTCATCAAACACTCGGCAAAACAATAGGGTAGACTAGACTCCCAAGCCTTGTGCAATTCTTGTAAGCGATAAGCATGGATTCGAAAGAAAGAAAGATAAAGACCTGGCCAGAGATAGATTAGTTTGGAAATAATTTTTGAAATACATGAAAATAAGCAAACAAGATGGCAAACTGAATATGATGATGATGATGACGACGATGTCGCAAAAATATGCATGCGTAATTTATCTATATAAATAAAACAGTAGATGTATGTATGGGTGTGTGTCTGTGTAAAAACATATTTAACCGATAAATCTAAATGTCTTATAATGAAGATACTCCTAAAGAGAGAATTTGAATTCTTACTAAACACCATACTCAAGAGTTTAAGGTCTCTCAGTACAAAAGTTTTCAGGACAATTTGGCGCGAGGATTATTTCACCCTTCAAGTAAACTCTGAGCAAATATTCAAAATAACATAATCAGGAGGAGAAAAGTTACTGGCTCCGTAGATATTTTCGTATTTCTGTGAGCCAGTCTCTACTTTTTGGTCATTGTTTCGAATCTCTGAGAAAAAAGAAATTGGTTGACAAAGGGGAGACAACTTTAATAAAAATTGCTGAAATTTTAAAGGTGTACAATATTTGTTTTCTCTACAATTAGAGGCTCACGAATGTTACTAAATTCTTTTTTAACATTTGTGCTGCCCCCTTGAGTCGTCTAACCCTCAACCTTGCATCCATACACCCACAAAATGTGTACCTTTTTTCTTTCCATATGTAATCTCACAGATTTGAAACAATGACTAAAAGGTGGCGACTGACTCACAGAAATATGAAAATATCTATCGAGCCAGTAACTTTTCTTTTCCAAACAATAACCGACATGCCTGATGGAGGCTGAAGGTTAATTCGCCGAAATATTACAGCCAATAGTATTTTGTAATACCAGTAGATCTATGGCATTACACTATTCTGAAGTATATATATATATATATATATATATATATATATATAATTATTTTTTTACTATAATTATTTAATATCTACAATAGTGTTTCATCCTTTCAGGAATCTTCAGTGCAGGGTGTCACGATTAACACCAATCAACAGATTCGAACATATATAATATATATATATATATATATATATATATATATATATATATATATATATATATATCTCACAGGGGGCATAACAATTTTTTATATGGTGAAGAAGGGAGCATATGATCCCCAAAACGTTGGGAAACACTAACTCTTAAGCTTTGTCTAATGATACTGCAAGCTGTGATTGTCTTACTTATTGACCACCAACGAGGGTAACCTACTCAGAGATCCAGGATGAGGATTATCGAATAGCAAAGGGGAATAGTTAACAAGGTTGTTATTGATGGGATTATCAGTATGGATTTAATCAGATTAAATGCAATGTGTGGATGAGCGAGGCGGGGGAGGGGGGGATTGAGTAAATGCCAGAGTATAACATGGTATCAAATGATCTCAGAGAGCGAGAGAAACTGTATTTCTTACTATATTGTGCAACCAGCACGGCTAACCGGCGTTGCCCAGGACCATATAAAACAAAGAGAAGAAATGAAGTTGTGTTTGAATATACCTGCTATTCTTAGGATGTTGAGCACTTTTTAATGACTATGTATCATTTTCTATCCCGAGCAAAGCCGAGTAGATCTTTTTGTATAAAAACACAGTATAACAAAACACAGTCACATTTTTTCCCCCTCCAGGTGACACGGGTTTTGAACATATCTGCACTATCTAGGATATTGAGCACTTTGGATTGACTGACTTGTACTCTTTACCATGTATGATACTGCATTATTTCTTTTTTGATTCCCAGGCAACACCATGTACTCTTTCTAGTATACAGCATAATTAAAGCAAAGTCTTTCTACTGAGCAATGCTGCGTTTAAATTAGTGTTGGGATGATTAATCGGAATCGGAAAAATCAACAAATTTGGGGGTATTGGAATCGGTATCGAAAAAAATGGTGCCTATTTTCCAATGCCAAAACGATTCTTTGAATTGTCTTTTTTTTTTTTTTTTGATTTTGTTTAAAGCAAAATCTTCCATTGCTGGTAATAATGATAGAATAATAAATATTTATTGATTTTAAATTACCAGTAAAGTTAAAATCTATAGATCGTCCTCCACAAGTGTATTTTTACGTTTGCGAAAATATCTGCACATTTAACATGTGTTTTTTTTTTTTTTTTTTTTTTTTTTACAGAAATCGAGGAAAATAAAAACTTTATAGTTAAATATTTAGAGATTTATACAGAATCAGAATCAGTACTTGTACTGAAATCGGGAAAAATATTGGAATCGTCCCATCACTAATTTGAACACACCTGCTCTGTCTAGGATATTGAGCACTCTTGGATTATTATATACCAATTACCATATAATATACTTCATAATAATGATATGGTCCGGTATTATTAGTTTTTTGAATCCAGAGCAACGTTGAGTAAAGTATCTTGTATGAAATTGCATCACAAAACAGATGTTTTCTTTTCAAGACACTACGGTTATTAAACATACCTGCTCTATCTAATATACTGAGCACTTTGGATTGTCAGGACTCTATGGACAAATTTATCTTTAGTTGACTTTTGACAACTAAATGTTTTCGTTTACTAGCCAAACAGAAAAGTTACTAGCCAAACCCACATGATTTTTAGAATATGACATCTTCGTTCTGTGATGAGTATGTACATTATAAAAAGTTTATGCTTTTTTTTTTTTTTTTTTTAAAGTGTAATTCTAAATATACAACAAATTTTATGTTGATACTTGAAGGTACAAACATTCTACTTTCTTCAGATATTTTTTAAACAGCCTTCGTTAAAAAAAAAAAAAAAAAAAAAGTACATTGTTCTACTAAACTTTTATTGTTTAAATAATTTAACTTTGTTCGTTTTATTACAAAGAAAAAAAAAAGTTGAAAAGATATTTTTTTCACTCAGTAGTGAGCTTTGGGTGATTGTCAGTGAAAGCAATACAATCGCTAAAAGATAAGCGTTTCATTATTTCTAGTCATCTCTTTGAAAAATAACTCGCAAATGCGACTGTTTCACTCGCAATGTAAAGCCATGATTGACTAACATACACTCCTTACCCAATATGTTATTTAATTGTTGCACATATTGGTCTTAGGCAAGCACGTACTTTGTCTGGTGCACAACATATTAACTGTTATATCCTTACTTTGAATAAGAATACAGCAAGAAACACGGGGGTATGGGTGAAAGACAAATGGGTTTATTTACAAAGGACTACATGTGACATAAGAGTTACTCGACATCTTTTCTTACTCTCTTCCTGTCTTTTTTCCTTCTGCCTCAGTCACGTAAGAGGGTCAATCTATCTATAGTTCATTTCATCTATGAGGGGATGTTAGGTTATTCCATTACATCATCACCAAACGACAAAGATATTATTTCTACCATGCAACGCTGCATTTAAACACCTGCTCTATCTAGAATATGGATTACTTTTCTATTAATTTCTACTTCCCAGATATCATATTGCATTATTAATACAACTCCTGACCATACCGAGTAGATTTGTTGTATAAAATAGTATAATAAATTATAGTGATGTTGTTTTTCCTGGGTAACATGCACTTTAGAAATACTTGCTCTATCTAGGACGTTGAGCACTTTGAATTGACTAACATATACCACTTATTGGATATAATGCTGTATGATTACTCTTATGGCAGCCTGGCAACACCGTCCGTGTCGTTTATTATTCAATGTAAAAACAAAAGACAAAAAAGGGCTTTCTCCTGGGCAAATGCTACTTCTGCTCTATCTAGTATATTGAGCACTCTTCTATTAGTAAATACCACTTTCCAGATATGATTGTGTATTATTAGTATTATGACTCCCAGGCAAAGCCAAGTAGATTTTTTTTTTTAGAAACGCGCGCCGAGAGCAGAGATACGGCATTGAATTCCTGTCTAAAGTGCATTGAGAATAGTTGTGACTATGTCAAAAAAAAATTGGGAACAAAATGTCGCTCGTTCAACTTTTCTACTTTTTACTTCGGCTCGAGGATTTTAACATCAAAAACTTTTTACTTGGGCTAAAAGCATAATTAAAAATAAATAAATAAATAAAGTCTTTCTCCTGGGTAATGCTGCATTTAAACACACCTGCTCTATCTAGTATATTGAGCACTCTTAGATTAATATATACTAGCAGAACCCGTGGAAATTCCACGGTAGTTGCAATGTTTAAACCACATTATAAATAAAATGAACATAAAATAAAACAAATAACGACGAATTCAAAACAATTTTCAGCAAATTATTTTTAACTTTTTAAAGCTAAAAAGAATCGATTAAAAAATTTTTAAGATTTTTTTTTTCAATGAAAATTCAACACACAACACATCGTTTTGTTTTTTTTCTGAATAATTTTTTTATATAAATTATAAAGGAGCTGATGTCAATTCACTTGCATATTTTTTTAATTTAAAAATGAATTTACAATCTATAATATAATCTATAATATAAAAAAAAAACTTAGTCTCCTCTCAAGATGACTTTTTATATTATAAAATAAAAGAGCCAATTTGACACCGTAAACAGACAGCCATGTTTCTTTTAGTTTTGTTTGTTTGAAAATTTCTTGAGAGGAAATAGTTTTAATGATTTTTAACTGATAAATAGCAACTCTAAGGGGAGTTAATTCGTTTCTCATTAATTAATGTTTGCAATGATGATGTTTTTTTTTTGTTTGTTTTTTTGTGACGTTGGACAAGTAAATTAATATTTAGATTAATTATTACCCGATAATATACTTTATTATAATGATATGGTCCGGTATTATTACTATTTTAAATCCCGGGCAACATTGAGTAAATTATCTTGTATACAATCACATAACAAAACAGATAGATATTTTTCTGGACACATCATCATCATCATCATATTCGAATTAACGACCATTTTACATATTGGCATGTGCTGGACAGCTTTAAAAAACTAACTTTCAAACCACCCTATCCCTACCCATGACTTTATTTATCTCTCATTCTTGCTCATCAATTCTTATCACTTTCTCCATGTTTTCCTTGGTCTTCTCATGCAAACTATTCTACATCTACTAACCCAAGAACTCTCATCCATTCTTTTAATGTGGCCAAACCATCAGAGTCTCCTGTTCTTATACTGTCAAGATTTAATCTTCTTCCCAGGTCATCAAATCTAAGCCTGTCTTTAAGATTTACATTACGCATCCACTGTATCATTCGCACATCATTTCTCTCCATGCAACACATGTCCTCAACCCTCACTGGCCAGGTCTCACTTCCCACAAAATAAAATTTCCAGTCCTTTCTGCAAGATAATCTTATTTGACATCAATAAACTTAAGTCTTTGCCTGGCTTGTCAACCAAGTTTCATTCATCAAGGTTCAACAGTCTTTATTTCATCAACATTCAATGATATGAGGGAACACTTTGAGGATTACCTCATCAGTATAAGATGTGATCTCGAATGGGTTTCGCTTTCACCGGACCATAACCCCCACTCCTAATTTTTTTTTATCTTTTTGGGCTATCTTAATGCAACCTGTCCATATTTGATATAAATAAACTTCAATCTATATGTGACTTGTCCACCAAATTTTAGTCGTGAATGTCCAACACTTCTTGTTTGTGGGCGCCTTCTTTGCTCTCACCAGCAAATATAATTACTAATAGTAAATACGAGAAAAATGCATTGGTATAATGGAATTATTTCACCTCGTGGCGCTATTCTGAATTCATAACGATAAAGAGCACTTAGCTTGGTTACTCCACCAGAATAGATGAATTCTTGTCCTGGAATCCAGTAAGACCAAAACAAAGATCTAACATATTTAACCGATCAGTTAAAGAGAGGAAAATTAATTGATTAATTTATTTGCAGACTTATCCTCATAGTTACAATATCTTTGCACTATAATGAAGTATGATCCCGCACAGTCGGGAGATTCTATTAACAAACGATGCTGCTAGGAACTGACGAATCAAATTAATTCACGTTCTGCTACCAACCAATCAGAAACCAGAATTGCTCCATAAATATTAAACCTTTTCTGTAACAATTTTGCATATTTCCTTCGTGTCAACACGGGAAGAATCTTTTGCTCTGTGGATTCCAACTCGAGAACTGTCAACTGCGAACCAGTAAACCATTAGGACTTGTGTAGAACAACGAACCATCGGAAACTGTTCTGAAACTAAACATGGCTTACACTCCTAGATTGTTGTTGTTGTTTCACCACGTTTCGGCCAAGTAATTTGTATATTTATAAATAAATATACAATTTACTCATCGGCCAGTGGAGGAGAAATCCACCAAAACTGAGGCAATTTTTATTTTTGTCTCTGTCCTTTTTCGGGCGCTGAATTTTCCCCTACATTAAAAAAACCAACCTTGTGTCTAACTCTGCCCTCGTGGGGAGGCAAGTAAATAGGAACAGATCACAAACAATGCATTTTCTTTTGTTTCTGAATCATCACTCTCCAATTTCACTGCTGGACAGGGATGTTGGAGGAGAGTTAGGGTTAGGGTTAGGGTAGGCCTGTTCAATTTTTACTCATCTTGACGCCACAATATCCCAGTTCCTTTTCGACTAAGCTGGAGACTTTATGAAGTACCACCTACAACTATTGCTATCTCTGCCCCCTTTCTTTTTCCGTTTCCATACCCCCTCCCAACTTCTTTTCTGTTCAAACTCAATCCACACTGAGTGGAGCAAGTACTGCATTTTCCCTTTCATCCTTTTGATCGCCCCCCCCCCTTTTTTTTTGCTACCTAAAATTAGTTAGATTTCCCTTCTGACTAATTATGAAAATTGAAAACTCAGGTTGAAACATTCACATCGCATGACAGGTGCAAATTATCATCCTTGAGATAGAAAGAGAGGAAAATCAAGAAGTATATTGCGTGCAACCTCTGCCTGTGTGTATAACACGCACACACACGGAAAAATATATGCCCCAGCCCGCGTCATCCTTGTGGCTATGAAGTAATTCAAGTTCAGTTCATATTTTGTACTTAGACGCATTGCAATGAATGAGAGTGTTTGGTTTAGTAGATGTAGAATAGTAGAGGTCGCAGGGTCAGTTCATAGGGGAAGGGTAAAAAAAACAAAAAACATGAGAGGAAGTGATAAGTATATATTTGAAAGAAAGAAGGATAAATAAAGACCTGGCCAGAGATAGATTACGTTGAAATAAAAAAAAAAGAAAAGGACGAAAGTGCTTGAGTTAGTAGATGTAGAACAATTGAGGTATGGGGGTCACTTGGTAGAGGAAGGTTAAAGAAAACGTGGGAGGAAGTGATAAGGATGAATTCAGGAGAAAGAAGGATAAAGACCTGGCCAGAGATAGATTAGTTTGGAAAGAAATTTTTCGAATACACGAAAGCATGTAAATCAGACAGCAAACTGAATATGATGATGATGATGATGATGATGATGATGATGATGATGATGATGATGCCAAAAAATATGCATGCATAATTTATCTATATAAATAAGACAGTAGATGTATGTATGGGTGTGTGTCTGTAAAAAAATATTTAACCGATAAACTATTAAACTACTAGTCACAAAGCACTGAAATTAACAGGAAATAGTAGTCGTACACAAAGTATGGTTTATAACGAGTAAAATCTTTGTTTGGATGGATGAATAACACGTACAGAAATATGTTGACAAGTTGAAATGCAAAAATGTTTATTTCAACTTGCTGACATATTTCTATTGCGTTTTCGCATGCGCAAATTCCTTCATAATTTAGAAGTGGTTTGATTTTCAATTTAATCTATCTGTCGATAGCTTAAATGGTAGGGAATGCAGCTGGTGTGCTAAATGTTTTGGTTTAGATTCTAGCTGATGGCACCCAAGTCATTTTTTAAAACTTTTGAAATCAGTACTAATATATATATATATATATAAGCATAGATCATCGTATAACGATTAGATCACTTTCTGACTGACGTAAATGAACATTTAAAATTAAAATGTTTAAATTCGATGCTATTTCACGCGGTTAATGGTAGCCGAATGGATTAGGTCTTCGCTAATCGAGCCAGAGATGTCTCGTGATGCGGCTTCGAATCGTTCGACTGGTATTGATCATGACACCCTGCACTGAAGATTCCCGAAAGGATGAAACACGTGTCTGTAGGTATTTAATTATTATAGTAAAAAATAATTATATATATATATATATATATATATATATACTAGCAAAAGTACCCGTCGTTGACTGGGTTCAAAAACAGCCTACAGAAAATGGATTCTGATTTATGAAAGTATGATAGGTTATGAAAAGGAAGGGTTGTAAAGAGATACCTTCGAATCTAGGGGTATCAAAACCAAAGCAAAATATGATGAAAGTAAAAATAGATAAACCCCATAATTTATTATACCATACCTGTTCACACTGAAACACTTATCACAATATTCTGTGGATCTATATTAAAAAATCTTGTTAAACTTTTTGATATATTTCCATTCTATGGAGGTCAGGTACGAACGAACACCCCATAATTTTATTATACCATATTTCTTAAAACTGAAACATAATTATCAAAGTATACTTACGCAGATAGATATGAAAAGTCTTTATTAAAGTTTGTGCCTATTTCCATTCTATGGAGGCCAGGCGCGAATGCAGACCCCACAATTTTATTATACCATCCCTATTTAAGTTAAAACATACTTATCAAAGTATTATTATGTACATCTATATCAAAAACACTTGTAAACGTTTTTTCTTAATTTTTCAATTTTTTATTTCCATACATTGTGGACCAGGCGCATACGTAAACCCCACAATTTTAATGAATCATCATTATGCCAGATCAAACATACCCATTCCTGTGTCTCGATACATCTTCTATCATTATATGTGATTAGTTTTCTATAATAGTCAACCATATAGGAGCTTATTCGTGACCAGACACACACACAGACGTTCAGCTTTATATTATTCATATATGACTACATCATTTAATCAGATAAAATATACAAAAGTATAAATTTATGTATAAACTTTAAGTATTTACTTCAACAGTGCTCAATACATAGGTGGAGCTAGGTAGTAAGTTATAAAATATATATGTCGATTAAGCTACACAGAATATTCCGCGTAGCTTAATTGCCATATATATTTTATAACTTAATAATATATATATATATTATAAAACTCAAATGACCTTGCAACGAGTGATGTAACCCACTTTCCGGTTTACGACATCCGGTTGCGCATGCACGCATAAACATTAACCCATAACAACGTAAACAAATGAACACAAATCACTTCTTTTGCAGATTTTGACCTGCGCATTGAAATATTAATGTTATTATTTCGAAATCTCGTGCGGGAGCTCCAAAGTTTTGGGGACAATGTCACTACCCCTTAGTCGTTGCAGTGCTGGGCCACCCTTGGGTAAGGTGTAGTGCCCACTAGCCCCCCTATTTAGGGTCACAAAAATCCAAGCCTGGTCAATGATGCTCTTGGCGGATGAGGAAGAAATCCCAACAGCTTGCGCAGCGGATGAACCAGCACCGCAGTGCCGACGCGGTCAACAAAGGTGATGTACAACTTAACTCGGTTCTGCGTCAGCCATCGGTTGCGGCTGATTGCATGTGTGCAGACTGGCCCGTCCTTGCCTCTGTACTTTTGCTTTCAGTGGAGAAGGTGCTCGCAGTACTGGGCAAGCTGCTTATTCCTACTTTGCCTAGGCTGGGGGAGAGGTGATAGTCCTGTGGCGATGAAGTTAGGGCATACCAGCAGGTTTGATGGACTGGAAGCCACGGCGTGATCTCTGCACTCAGGCGATTGGAGTATGGTGGTTGTGCTCTTGCTGAAGAGAGCTCCGATTGGACTCACATCGCACCTTCGACACGGACACTAACCGCGTCATCGTCGAAATCGAGTAAGGCAACTTAACAAGATTATTTATCAGCTAATATAGTGAAGATCACTCAGCTACTTCAAACGAATACATCCTTTTCGCGGAACATATCACTATTGTTCACCCCAAATCAGGCATTTTGCAACTGAAGCGTAAGGGACAACAGTGATAGGGACCAGATTCATGGGTTAGAGGCAATCTAGGAGGGAATTTGGGCAGCAAGTATATGTTCCTATTACATTTAAACTTCCGACACTATTTTTTAAAGAATTATTTTGTTTTGTTTATGTTGAACGAAATTTACAAGTTTAGATCTGATGAATACAAGTACATCCAGATTCTTCCTCACAAGAATATGATTGGTTGGTTGAGCTATAAATACTGATTGGAAAAGCAGCTGGAGTGGCGATGTCAAAAATACACTTGAAGCTTCACATTTAGGGATATATACCAGCCCTGATCACAAGCACTCGTTCAGTAAGGTGACTTAACAAGATTATTACTCAAATTTAGTAGCCAATACCACTCAGTCACTTTAAGCGAATATTTCCTTGCTGCGGAACAAAAATAAAATCGTTTGTTTCTTTCTTCATCACTCACAAACTGAACATGCTACACTTGTACCAGTTTAACAAAAAAACCCTTCCTTGCAGCAAAATCCCACCTCTTCACTGTAGAGGTCCCTTGATGCCAACATATTTTCTATTCTAAAAGCTTCTTTCCTCGGACTGCCTGTTTTTGGAATTCCCTTCCTGCTCACCATTTCCCCTGGCTGTACCAACATGTATAAGGGTCGTTCCAAAAGTAAGGCCTCCTATGTTTGAACTCAAAAAAAACTATAAAAAAAAATTGAAGAGCTACGAAGACTGGAGTGGTACCATTGAAACGAGTGACACTTTGTGCTCAAGAATTTATTTTTCTACATAGTCACCACTATTCTCAATACATTTTGCCAGCCTCTTTTAATGTCTCAGTCGTAAAAGTCCGGAACACATTTTGTCACTCACATCTGTCACCACTCTGAAATTGACGAACCCATCTCCTAACAGTGCTGAAAGCAACTGCATTTGGCTTTATTAACGTTCAATAGGCGCCGATAAAGGTTGTTTGGTTCAATTTTTCTATGCATGGAGAAATTCAGTGATGCATCTCTGCTTCTGATGCACGTCCATGATAGGGGTTGCTTTCTTAAAGTCTCACACCGTCAATATCTGCAACATAGAAATGAAACTTTCAGATCATGAATGCATAAGTTCAATCATAATAACAATGCAATTTGCAATCTCCTCTGATCCATTCAGGCGGAATAAAAAATAGGACGCATTACTTTTGGGAGATTCAAAAAGATTACAGAGGTTTCCATAAAAATGTAACACAGCGCAGACGGCTATATGTAAAGGCATACGAAATGACGTCACTGGTAGGGAAAAAATAAAGACTTTGAAAAGTTCACGTTAGAGGCAGAAATGACGTTTGAGATCTCGTTAGAGACGGTTTTTTTTTTTTTACATAGGCATCACCACATTATCAAGGCCAAGAGGCCACTCAAGGATAAGGGTTAAAGAGTGTACAGTAGAAATTGGACAATATAGTAATCATTAGTAATGAAAATTTGGTAAATTTGATAACATATATGGAACGGTTCATCAAGAACTTATTTACGTTAGACTTGAAGACAACCATATTGTAGTCAGCCGGAAAGCAGGAAAACGGAAGACAATTCCACAGGCGTGCAGTTCTAAGAAAGAAGCTTTGTTCATGGAATCTACGTTTAGGTTTAGGCACAGATAAAGAGTGGGGGAAATTATTGATAGTGTTTACAGCTAGACGAGTGTTTCTTGTGAAAGTTTGGCGAGGGGGGACCATAGATTGAAGCTCAGTCGAACACTTTCCATGAAAATAACGATACATCAGAGACAAACTCGCAACATCTCTTCTGTGAGATAGAGGTTGCAAGGAAGAGAAAAGGACATCTCCTACGAGGCTACGAAGTCTATTTTGAACTCTATCAAGGTAGGCCAAGTCCTTTCTATCAGCTCCTGCCCAGATGTGGCAACAGTATTCCATCCTTGGACGTACCTGGCTCTTATATAGATAGAGAATAGCATCAGCAGTGAGATATCTACCGGATCGATAGAAAGATCCCACCATTTTTCCAGTCGAAAAGACAATCATGTGAGGGATGTCACATTGTCACAGCAGTAACGAGATAATGAGGAAATAAATGTCGTTGTGCGCAAAAAAAAAAAAAAAAAAAGAAAAGAAAAACCCCTAGTTGAAGTTCTTTTTTTATTTCTTAGTCTCCTTTGCGACTGAGGCTATATAACGTGTTGCTTCCCAGACAACGTTACGCAAAGTCAAACGATATTCCGCAAGTTATTTACTCCTCGGTGTAATATATGTTCTAACTTCTATACTAAACCAATTTAATGACAACATTTTTTTTTCTTTCTTAAGTTGTATATCTGAGCTCTTGTGTAGTTTCTTTATAAAATGTACTATTTTTATAAAAGATTGCAATTGATTCTAAAAGATTTTAAATGATTCAAAAAAGAAAAAAAAAAAAAGAAAAAAAAAAAGAGAAATTCTAAAAGCTTCAAAAGATTTCATGCAACGTCAGATGGGATTCCACAAGTTATTTACCGTTCAATCAACCGTTTCGAAATTATTAAGCAAATAATATAAACGCAAGTCGACACCATCATTTTAGACGCTTTAACTAACAGCAACAACGTGCGTGTATGCACGTGACGACAAGTGTCGGCAGCGACTGTGGCACCGGAGCCAGAAAGAAGAAACAAGAATTCCTGCAATTGCGTTAAGGAACAACAGAAAAATAAAACGAAATGCAAGAAGAAGAAAAAAAAAAGTAATATAAGGTGAACCTGACAGCAGGTTTTCGAATTAAAATGAATCATGGGAAGTAAAGGAAGTGCGAGGTTGAGTTTCATAAAAAAAAAAAAAAAAAGATGGAGGTGGAATATGTGAGGGGTAGAGGTTAAATGTTTATTGATCGGAATCTATGAACTATGCGATCCATTTTTGTTTTTCTGGAAAAAGTGAGTTCCGGTTGCAATGCGAGACGTAAACAAGTCGAATATGAGCCGAACATATTTTGTGCGTATATCCATATCTCGTATTATACTAAAGATGAGTCAATCAAAGTTTGTTTTCATAAAGATTCTTTCTCATATAGGTTAGTCATACATAGTGATTGATGGAATATTTTTCCAATTCCGATACAATTACCGATTCCGATTCTTTATAAATCTCTAAATATTTTAATTATAAAGTTATTTCATTTATATACTAGCAGTTAAGCCCGGCTTTGCTCGGACCCTATGCACTGTTCATGAGTCTGCTTTAATTCTTTTAAGTAGTTGTAATTTGTAATTAACTGAACATGCCATTTCTCTTGCCCATCTAACTATGTTGATTAAAACACTCTAATATGTCAATGTTTGTGAGCATTTTGAGAAAGAGTGACACGTTTGTCTGTGTTGCTGCCTGATTCACATAGTGCCACCACAAACACATATGTAAATTAGATGGTAAAATAAGTCTGTTTACCTTTATGTGGTCCATAATGATGATCACAAAGTGAAAAGATTTTTTTCTACTTAAGTGAAAAGAGGATTTCAAGAAATAGATCACATTTTATGATTAAAAAAAAAAAAAATGAAATAAAAGCAGAATCAATAGTAGTTGTTATTTTGTCGAATAACCATAATCATTAGAATTCAAAATATGTAATCCCTTTATGAGACAAAAAAAAAAAATTATTTGCACGTCAAAATCGCAACATTTTTTGAATCTTAACGGTAATGGTTCATTCAAAAAAAAAAAAAAATTCTTTGCACGTCAAGATCGCACCACATTTTTTGAATCTTAACGGTAATGGTTCATTCAAAAAAAATAAAAAATAAAAAAGAAAGAAAAACAACCTTTTTCACATCACAAACGCACCAAATCTTTTTAGATATTGTACTTGTATTTTATGTCTTCTAAGCAATCATCTTGGGGAAGTCTTTAAATAAAGACAAAACGTTGATGAATGTATAAACAATTTTGGTTTTTCCCCTTTTCATATATATATACATATATATGTGTGTGCATAGTATGTTTATTTATACAAACATTATTAACTACATATGTGCATACATGTGTCTGCTACAATTTTTTCAGAGAACAAGCATTCTTGGCCCAGATGTTTTTACAATGAAACCGGATTCTAAAGTTTTTTTTCCCCCCTAGAGCTGCCCGCCTGTGGAACTCTGTCCTGCTGGCCTGCTGTCCCAACTAACTACAACATGATGGTCTTCAAGTCCAATGTGAACAAATTCTTGTTGAGACGTCCCCTTAAAGAATCAAATTATACCCAACTTTCACCACTAACGATTACTACGCAGTTGTACCGGTGACCACTGTCCACTCTTTAACCCTTATCCTCGAGTGACCTTCAGGCCTTGATAAGTGGTGATTCCCTTGTAAATAAAAATCACGATAAGGAACAGGAAAGAATAAAAGAGAGATTAGAGAAAAAGGGTTGATTAGTAAGAGTGAGTTTGACAGGAGGTAAAAACTTTGCATAAAATTCTACTTTTCCTTTTATTTACTTGACAATGTAATTATGTCCTCGGCATGACGTAAAACTATATCCGGCAACAAGGCCCTCGTGCGGGAGCTCCAAGGTTTTGGGGAGAACGTCACTACCCCTTAGTCGTTGCAGTGCTGGGCCACCCTTGGGCAAAGTCTAGTACCCACTAGCTCCCCTATTTAGGGTCACAAAAATCCAAGCCTGGTCAATGATGCTCTTGGCGGACGAGGAAGAAATCCCAACAGCTTGCGCAGCGGATGAACCAGCACCGCAGTGCCGACGTGGTCAACAAAAGTGATGTACAACTCAACTCGGTTCTGCCTCAGGCATCGGTTGCGGCTGGTTGCATGTGTGCAGACTGTCCTTGCCTCTGTACTTTTGCTTTCAGTGGAGAAGGTGCTAGCAGTACTGGGCAAGCTGCTTATTCCTACTTTGCCTAGGCTGGGGGAGAGGTGATAGTCCTGTGGCGATGAAGTTAGGGCATACCGGCAGGTTTGATGGACTGGAAGCCGCGGCGTAATCTCTGCCCTCAGGCGATTGGAGTATGGTGGTCGTGCTCTTGCTGAAGAGAGCTCCGATCGGAGTCACATCGCACCTTCAACATGGACACTAACCGATCTCTGCATCATCGTCAAAATCGACGGACTGCCCAAGAGAGAGAAAGAGACTTTACAATGAACTGTTTATCTATGCGAGTTTAGTGGAGTTTGGAATTGGTCAGAATTAAGCTTCAGTTTGTCCACTTAAATTTTGACTAATAACCTCCACCCTTTGACCCCGATCTACTTGCATTAATGCTACTCAGCCTATCCTCACATATGTGTAATGTGTACCTCATATAAACAATGTGAGTTTTGTTGCAACGGAAGTGTTCTTAAAGTAGATGCTGGTATATTTAACCTATCAAAGGCACATGGGATGCTTTATTACTGGAATGACAAAAACTTTCTTTCCTGCTAGAAGACATAGTACGGAAATGTGCATCCAATCCTCCACCTCCCATCTACACACGAGAAATGGATACGACAAAATAAAATAAAAAAAGTTTTAGATACACTTGTTACTCACGATACATCTGGTGACTGTACTAGCAGAGTGAGGTGGGAGTTCTGACATAATTAGGACTTTACAAGTACAGCAGAATCCCGAGATACGGCATTAATCTGTTCCGGGGTTGGGATCATAAGGTGAAATCGCCATATGGCGGGGCCTAAGCAACATTTTATATATTATAGGTGTAATTATTTCGAATTTATAAACCTTCTAGTCAAACTTTCATTAAATAAAGGAATCAGCTCAAGGTTCCTTGCAGGTTCCCGAATTCGATTAGGAGATCCAAAATAAGTAAATAAATAAAAAATACACCCGAAAAAAACTAATACATATAATTACAGTAGAATCCCGGGATACGGCATTCAAAATTAGTAACAAAATACAGTACACTATGTAATATACATGTATAAATAATCAAATAACATTATAAATAACACAGTAAGGTGTGGCAAATACCATAACCAGAAGCCAGAAAAATATCGTATTCCACATCGTAACCTGAAAAAAACATCCTCTAGGGCCACTGTATCCTGGATTTCTACTGTATACAGGGGGGTGCCCAAAATACTAGAAACGCCTTAAAGTAAAAACAAAAAAAAAATTATATAATAAACAGACTATATACTTGCTCTGTCCTCCATTGAGCACTCTTTAATAATCACACGGGTTTCAGTGGATCTACATCTAGGAAACCAAACTATACAAGTATTATATATATATATATATATATATATATATATATATATATATATATATATGTATGTTTATATATATACCATGTTAATACCATGTTCACTATGTAACAAATATACTTTTTTTGTTAAAATCAAATGGAAAATTCATCTGAAGATGTTGGCGGTGACAGGATATTTTTATGGACACATAAATCGTAAAATTACCTTCCCGCTAACGAAACAGCTGTAATGAAAAAAAATCCAAAATAAACGAAAGTTATAAAAAAGAAAAAGTAAGTCTTTAAATTTCAAATAATATATATATATATATATATATATATATATATATATATATATATATATATATATATATATATATATATATATATTTTTTTTTCTCTCTCTCTCGTTTCTCTTCCCAGATCTTTTTTATTTATAGTTATGTCTCGGAAGTAGAGTGAAAAGCACATCTTATTTTTCTTTTATTAATATTATTTTTTTCATTGTACACATTTTTGTGAATTATTCCATGGATTTCTGCCTTTGGATCATTATGGACCATCTTCTTCCAATGACGGGATTTCCTTGGATTTTACTTGTACAAATGGAAATTTTTTAACTTTCTTGAAGTTTTACATTTGGATTTTACCGTCACTGGATTTTTTATCTTCCACCAGACTATCCATTCGTGTGTAATCGCCTTTTTCTTTACCATATTCCCTCTGCTTAACTTATTTTATTTTCAAGTAAGATCTTTGACTTACTTGTTGTTTCATCAAATACTTCTGCATGCAAAATCCGATCCCGCATTTTGCTAATTCCTACCCTCTGATGAGAAGGAGAGTATTTCTTCGAAACTCCGCGGATTAAGTACTATCCACTTATCTAGTGTTTCCTTTTCAGATTAAATATGTTTTTAACTCATTTCAAAGTGTTTTTTAACATATTTTATTAACTGTTTGCTCATTATATATATATATATATATATATATATATATATATATATATATATATATATATATATATATATATATATAAAATGGGTTAAGAAATTCCAACGAAGAAAGATGTATATTTAAATAAGGGAGTCGTCACAAAATACTATAAAACAATATACACATTCCCAAATCAATAAAAGCAAACACACACACACACACACCCTACCCCACCCTAAATGAAAAGAAAAAAACATTAGCAGAAAGAGATAGCGACTACAGCCAGGTCAACGTCTCCCTGGACAAGCTCAATAAAAGAGCAATAAAAATTCAGCATAATTCTCAATGAAAAACCAAGACACGGAATAATAAAATAATGTTAAAAAATACACATTGTTGGTGACTACTCCCTTATTTATATATATATATATATATATATATATATATATATATATATATATATATATATATATATATATATATAACAAGGCGTCCAACGTTGCCCAGTCCTATAATATATTCTGGTGATTTGAAAAGTAAAAATATATGACTTGGGTGTCATCAGTTAGAATCGAAACCAAAGCATTTAGCGCTCCAGCCTTAGTCGTTACTGTTCTATCTCATATTAAATAATTTTTTCATTAGGTCCACTTACACAATTTTCTTTAAATGACGGCTTTTAATGGTTTTCGACGATGTTGAATAAGAAAATCTCATTTAAATTTTGCAGAGGTAAGTAGTTTCCAAGATATAAAAACCTGTATTATGCACTGTAATTCACTGGTCGCCATGTTGTTACACATATGCGATAAACAAATCTACTTCTCTGCTACCGACACTACCACCTAGCGGAAACAAATCCATTCTTTTTTTTTTTACAACCGAGAAATTAGTAATGTACATGCGTGTAAAACAAAACAATTACGCCTTTTTTTTTATCCCCACTTCCTTGAGTAATTTCATGTTAAGAACGGCTTTTGGAATACACCCCCCAACCTCCCCATATTAAGAACGGCTTTCGGAATAAACAACCCCAACCTCCCCTTGTTAAGAACGGCTTTCAGAATAAACAGCCATTTTTAGAGGGGGTGGGTGACAAAATATTTGCCTCAAATTTAACTGAGATTTTCTAATTCAGCATAGTCGAAAACCTTAAAAAAAAAAGTCATTTTAAAGGAAATTGTGGAGGTGGACCTAATATACAAATTTACCAAAAATTTATCCGCGCATGTAAATTAAAAATGTTTGTAAGTAAATAAATAAATTACAAATGTTATCCACGCATGCGCTAGTCTTTGTAAGGGAGCGGCTATTAAATATGCTGGCCGCATTGGAACTCAATGCTCAAGGAGCATAAATTATATTTTCCAGAGTATTTTTTATATAAATAATGATATTTGCAATAACTTAATGTTTTTGGGGCAAATGTGTAGTTTAGCGGCGTAAATTAGTGGACTGACAACAAATTATAAAAACTAGCTTTATATAAAACACATTATTAAAATAAATCAAATAAAATCCGAAAAAATTTCAATATTGTTATTTTTTTTTCAACATTTGCTATTAGACTAAATGTACGACAATCGAGGCCGCCATATTGTTTTTAAAATTTGGCCTTAAAGGTTTGACAGATTAGCCTTTTTAAAGCCAATTTTGGCCTTTTTTTTACGCTCTTTCATTACAAAAAAAAAATAAATAAATAAAAAATATGACGGTCAAAACAGTTCATGAAAGACCAAACAATCAAAAAAAAAAAAAAAAAAAAAAAAAAGATATCGTAAAACTTGAATTTAACTTGACAATACCATTTAAAAAATAGCGCGGTAACAATAAGCGCGTAAGCACCGAAGTAAACAAACGGATATTCTTATTTATTATATTTACTGAAAATAATAAACAATAAACTTGGATTTTTTTTTAAATCACTGAAATTGGCTGTAACCGTCTACTTCCGGCACTTCTTTACTTAGCGATTGTTGCCTGTTTTTTTCTTTACAAGAACATGCTTTAAAAATGTTTAGTTTAGGAGCCACGTCGAATCCTCTTTCGCTCTAAATAATTTACGTGCCTGGAATTAATCAAGCATTACATTACACACGCACCCCTGTTGTATAAAAGAACCGTTTTCTACTCGTGTTTAGGTCGCGCGTTCTCTCAATCCTGAAAACGTGCTCAGACAAATTTAGTTTTAATTTTATTTAAAAACAAAATTTAAATAAATAAATAAAACCTGGCGGAGGGGCTAGAGTTGCATTTCATATAATGACCGACCGCTTTTCTCCATTTTATACCTAACCCATTTACACCCGGGTATCCCCTTTGTCATTGTTATTGTTGTTGCCCGTGTGATGAGGAAGGCCATCTTTGTGACAAGAGAATACGAACGACAATGCCGACTAACTGCACGGATTTTGAATTTTGGCACGCGACTGAATGGGATGGGGGTGTCAACACTCTAAAAACGGTAGCAGCAACAATAAAGTGGGGTTGCGTTTATTTTGAATATCTTTTGGCAAGACAAAAGAAAATCATTCGTTGGAAAGATATTTTTCGGTTCTATGAGCGCGTTTAAAAGGAAAAGAAAATTACACAAACACGTTTTCCTTTTGGCACGTTTTCGTTATTGTAACGAAATTTGAAAATTAAAATATTGAATTTTAAGTGAAATTAATGGTATCTACTGAATTATATCGCATTAATGTATGTACAACACATTACGAAAAACAATAAGGTATCAAATTAATTATTAATGAAAATAGTTTTCGAAGACAATTAGCAAAAATTGAGTTTTGAAAAAAGAAAGAACCTACAGTTCTATTTCATTTTTTTTTTAAATATCTTTTTCATTTACTTTAATTCCTTCTTTTCTGCAACTTGACTCCTCACACCCCTATATTTTTGCCTTGTTTACATTCACTTGTTCCCATAATTAATTTTTATCATCCACATATTCCGATATTTTATTTTACTCTTCTATATTTAATAAGTACGCATCCCTAAAAACTATTATTATTATATAATATTATCTATTATTACTATATAATTCTTATATGTCTACATCCATCTACCCCATACCCATCTGGCATTGTTACCCCTACTCCACCTTCTGTTTATCATTTAGTTTACACTATTAAAACCCTAGTAGTATGCACCCCCTATAATTCATCCCCCCATCCACATTAATCCTCCCAATACCACTCATAATAAGCTACATTTCATTTAAGCACCGTTATTATCTAAGGCACCTCCTCTAAAAATATACAAACATAACATAAAAACACCCTATTTAATGTAAACCTCCTCTACACCTACAGCACATATACATACACATATAGGTTTAATGGAGCAACTTTTTTCAACCAACTTACCTCTTATCTCCTCTGAGAATTTAAACACACACGCAGGCCACATACATTAAACCTACTATGACAACTATGCTATATACATACATGCATTACATAATGCAAACTACACTCCTATATTAGAGGAACAACTTTTCGCTCCCCCCTCCCCAAACAACCGTAACAACCTATTTCGCTCCTAATGAAACTGTTGCTACACGTCGCATCCCTATCATGTTACCTAGCACCTTCTCCACTCTTCTGATGAGAAGCATTAGGCTTCGAAATGCCATGGTATCAAGAATCTCCATTTACCCAGCACCCATAAATAAATGTATACCCTTGTTGAATAAATGAATATATATATATATATATATATATATATATATATATATATATATAGTCTTCATACCTACCTTCATTTTCCATTCTTGTTTACTTCTAAATAAGCTCCAATACAATTTGGTTCAGCTTTGTATTATCCTGATAAGTCTCACCTTAAAGAATTGAAGTTATTCTCTTTCTTTAACTTCGATATATATATATATATATATAAATTGAATATTGAAATGCTCCTATCTTTGGTTCTATGGGCCGAAACTACATGAAAATTGGCAAACTGTTTGAAAATTATAATACTATGGTTAAAATTTTATGACAATTGGTAAAAAAAGAACCTCTATTTTCAAACCAATAAAATATACCAAATTTGCCTACATTTGTATATATAGTGTCCTGGCAAGCCAGCTTTAGTTTTGCTGCTTTGGGATGAATTTTGCTTAGGATTTTTTTTTTTAACTTGGTTGTCTTCCCTGTGGCCCTGCCAGACTACTAATATATATATATATATATATATATATATATATATATATATATATAACTAGCATGGGTGCCAGTGTTTGGAGGTGTGTGTTGAGCAAAAAAATAAAAAAAAGTGGTAGTAGGAAGGCAGGCTCAAACCCGTACCGTGAAGGATGAAAAGAATGGTAAAAAAACATGACGTCTTTGCTGTTACGACCACCGCCAAACTGAAAGTTTAAATTAAGGCTAGACAATCGAAAAGAGGAGATGACTTTCGAACATATCAGTGAAAAAAGCGACCCCTCCCTGTAGAAAAGTGTCCAGTTGAGGGTGAAGAAATTAATGTTTTTAGCCAATTTTTTGGTATTTGTCGTCTGAAGAGTCGAGCTTCAAAATGATACTGATCTTGTGAAAATTCATTGCCTCTGTCGAAAGTTTTAGGCAGACATGCAAACATACATACATACATTTATGTATTGGTAGCTCAAATTTTTTACTCAAACCGATCAAAAAGCTTGCCCTATCTCTGAATACCCTTTATGTAAAATTTCAAATGTTTAGACCAAAAATTGTCTGAGTAATTTGGTAGAGACCGCAGAGGTACAATTATTTTTTAAATTTGACCCCTATTATCACTCTTTAACATTTATTGTTTTGGGCTCAAATCAAGTTATTAAGTTAGATCCATGTCCAAGGAACCTATATCTAAAATCTCAATTGTTTATACCCAAAATTGGTGGAGGAGTTTGGTAGAGTTCTCAAAGGTCAAATCCTTGAACTTTGACCCTTTAACAGCCAAATTTCTGGCCGAAAACGGATTACAAAGATTTTCACAAATCTCAGTACCCTGTATATCAAATTTCGAGTCTGTAGACTGAAAATTAACAGAGTTATTGTGTAGGGAAATGCAGACAGACAGAAACTTTCACTTTTATAGATAGTCGTATAGTTTGGTTTCCTATAGGCACGTGCATTTTAATGGTTGACATGGTTTTGAACACTGGCTGATCATATTTTTTTAATTTTCGATTACTTTTTGATTGTGTTTTAAAGATTATATAAAGTTTTTTTTATGGGTTTGAATACCCTATATATGAAGTTTCATGTACGTAAACCAAAAACTGACAGAGGAGTTTGGTAGGGAAAATATTTTAAACAAATATATATATATGCATGCATAAATATATATAGAAAGAGGTTTGTGTTTAATATAAGCTTTTTACGTAAATATTATGCAAGTATAAATCATGTAGAATATCTGCATGAATATAATTACACGTAATAGTTAACTAAAGATGATCATCCAATAAGAAAACCGAAAAAACTAATAGGGAATTAATTAAAATGAATCTTTAAAAGAATATGCAAATTAGCTAGATCTTTCGCAGATGAATGCAATTCCATGACCTATATATAACAAAGTTATATTTTCTTTTTAAATAAATAGAAAAAAGGGGGTGTAATATGAATATCAATACTATATATATACCAGTAGTGAACATTCCAAAGCCAAATATATATTTATTTTTACTTTCATCATATTCTATTGTGTCTTACACGTGTTTCTTTTAATTGTGGAAAAAACACCAAACAACTCATCAGAGACAGTTTATATGTTCCGCAGCCCCCCCCCCTCAAAAAAACATATGGAGCCCCCCTCCCCTGGATTAAAGAGGATAAAAGTTGAAATTATTATGTATCTTTTTATTACTAAAACATACTTTTAAGTTATATATCTTAAAAGTATGTTTTCGTAATGGAAAAAAAAAATACTTTAAAAACACTAAGTTACATCGTACGCATGAATCATCCAAATGAAAACTCGTCCCCCAAAATGTAGTCGCTATCTTCATAAATCGAGAAAAAGGTTAACTGAAGAAGAACAATAACTTCAACTTTGATTTTTCCCGCGTTAAGAAGATTTCAATTCGGCGTTTCATGGCACTATACCTAGCGTTTTAATGTTTATAATGCATTCATAGTTAGATTTTAAAATTACATATATACTTAATTAAACCGACTCGCTCACTAGCGCAGGACTCCAATCAGTCATATTAAGTGATGTGAGCATTTCAATATTTTTTCTAGTTTCCGATAAAATTACCGAGTCCAATTCTTTGGAAAATCTCTAAATATTAAACGATAGACTTTCTTTTTTTTTTTTTTTTTTTTTGATTACCTTTAAAAAAATTGAAAGACGTACATGTTTTTGCAAATGTAAAAGTCCAATTGTGGTTCGGGGAGGTGGGTATCTATACTAGTGTTTAAAATTAATAAACATTATCTTGTCATTAGTGTCAGCGTTGAAAAAAGTTTGTAAAAAAAATCAATGAAAAACAGAATCCATTTTTGTTTTGTAATTTTGTTTTTGTTATCAGAAAATAAGCACAACTTCTTTCCAATTTCAATACCCTAAAAAATTCCGATTTTTCTAACTCCTGATTTCGATTACGCTTCCCACTATTATAAACACCGCGCCATGATCCATATTAATTATGTTACAAACTTTGTGAATCTTACCAGGTTAGAGGCATTCAAGAGTGATAACTAATGAATTTAACGAAGTTATTTAGAGTGCTCAATAAAAGAACGAATACTTAAAAGAATATGCAAATTAGATCTTTTGCAGATAAATGCAATTCCATGACCTATATATAACAAAGTTGTATTTTCTTTTTAAATAAATAGAAAAAAGGGGTTTTAATATATATTTTTTTAATATAAACAAATTTACATGGTTGCAACACTGGACATGCTCATGTTTGGGACAAATGGTCGGTTGAAACCAGAAGTCCTCGTCAGGCGACTTGAACAGTTGTTTTCCACAGAAGAAACCAGTCCTCATATATATATATATATATATATAGATAGATAGATAGATAGAGAGAGAGAGAGAGAGAGAGAGAGAGAGAGAGAGAGAGAGATAAATAAAAAGGAACAAACCGTATTATGTATTCATCAACGTTTCGTCTTTATTTCGAGACTTCCTCTAGATGAAAATAAAGAC